>NC_085869.1:10735149-10762649 GCF_034702125.1 Engraulis encrasicolus
ACTGGGTTTTTATACTTTGAACTTACTCTCATAGGTTGACCATGGCCGTACCGGCTGCTTTGATCCCACCGAACCCGCTGCCGCTGGTTCAGCCGTCTCCGATCCCAACTTCAGCTCCAACCTCCTGCTCACCCTCCGCAACTTCTTCGCCGTCTCCATCTGTGGCCCCAACCGCGCAGAGCTTGTTCCGCTCCGAGCTCATCTCCACCACCAGCCCCGGCATCCCGACCGCCGCGCTTCCCAGCAAGCCCGTCTACTCGACCCCGTCGCCTGTTGAAAACACCCCACAGAATAACGAGTGCAAAATGGTAGAACTCAGAGGCGCCAAGGTTGCCTCGTTCACGGTGGACGGCTGCGAGCTCATCTGCCTTCCCCAAGCTTTCGACCTGTTTCTGAAGCACCTGGTAGGGGGACTGCACACCGTCTACACCAAGCTGAAGAGACTGGAGATCACGCCGGTAGTGTGCAATGTTGAGCAGGTCCGCATTCTGAGGGGACTCGGGGCCATCCAACCCGGCGTGAACCGGTGCAAACTCATCTCCAGAAAGGACTTCGAGACTCTTTACAACGACTGCACAAATGCGAGGTGAGTGTGAGATTAGGAACGGTTAGTTATTCAGTTGTGTGTGGGCTTTTATTAAATATTTAACCGGGGTTCAGCCAGTCCTTTTACATTCGTGGTAATTTATTTCTGAAGCGTAATGTTTGCGCATGGGAACCTGCTGCGTAAACAGCATGGGGTTCAGATTGTAGCATGTTTAGGACGACATTTGATAAACACAAAGTTAAGTGTAGCCGTGTATTTGTGAAAAGTTGGTAGGCCTACAGACTGTAGAAAAGTTAGTGAGGGTCTTTGCAGAAGTTTCGGATGCTTTGAGCTACACGTCTGGCAGCACATGAGCGTCTAAACACAGATGAAACATTATGATTTGATATGTGCAAATGGACGTGTACTGTATTTAGGCCTATGTATAAGCGAGACTGCAATAGGTAATGTGCTTAGTTGTGAAAATTCAACCTACTTTCTAGAAGGCGTTAGAAATAAACGACAAATAGATGAAGCAAATATATATTCAGCCTTTAGACTCCAAACTGTTTCATTATTTGTGTCACACCATCCAAAATGTAGAGGCTGTCATCACCGGCCTGTAATGTGCATTAGACCTTAGGCCTACTAACAACAGCGGCGTTTATAGAAATGCTTACACTGCATTGGCCATTAGTTTCCCCCTCTTCTACTTCGGAGCCTACCAGTACACAGACAAACGACGTAGTTATTTCACAAACTCATTATGCGTTTCATATTGCACGCTGCAATTTAAATTAACACTATCAAGTAAAGTGCTTTAATGTACTGTAGCCTTCTAAGACAAACATTTTCAAAAGAAAACTGCTGGTCTGTCTAAATTAATGCCATGCCACAGGCTAGGCAACCTTGAAGCCTTTGTGGTTTAATAAGGCGGAACTTGTGGACAAGCATCAAAAGTCGATGAAACGGTGTAATTACAGTTTGTGTACACTAAAGCTGTTCAATACTGTTATTTGAAGAACAGTTTATGGTTCAAAAAACATTCATTGACTTCTCAAGTGTGATTTTATTTTACCTATCTGACATTTATAAGCAGGTTAGTGGGTTAAAGGCTGGGGGTAAATCACGAGAGTCTGATGAAAGACTATGAAATATTCCCACACATCACCTTAAGAAGCAAGAGAAATGAAAGGTAGTTACAGTGATAATAAATACATGTATTCATAAAAATGCTATTAAGGACATCCACAATAGCACATCTTTAATTAAACAGACAAAAAGTTATTCATGTGAAGGGTCATGGGATGAATGCAATATTTCCAAGGGTCTTTTCTTTTTTAGCCTATTATTTATTTATCCCTTTGATTAAATATTTGAATATGTTAAAATTTTCTGTGTGTGCTTTTTAAAAAAGCAAAGCAATTCATACCAGGAATCAGGTGAAGGCTACTCTGAGACTCTGAAAGGTCGAGAGAGCTGTAGGCCATATAATTGTAAGCTCAAGCGAGAATATGGGTTGAGAATGATTAAACGATAAATTGGAATTTATTTTGTTGAGCATTCATGTACTGTATGTCACATAGACTTGTATACAGTCCATGGTATGCATGTTTTAGATGTTCACACAGTTACATTTACAGACACACAAGAGAATGGGCATACACATTTGGCCCATGCAGTCACAAGTCACATGTGGGCGCATACTGTACATAGACGTAACCACATGCCCACGTTCACACAAACACAAACTGTCCTCCTCACACACGCACACACACACGCGCACACACACACACACACACACACACACACACACACACACACACACACACACACACACACACACACACACACACACACACACACACACACACACATATTTTGATGTCTTAATCATTTGCCTTTTAACAATTATTCCTAAAAGGTGTGCTTAATTTAATGTCATTTAAATAATGTAATATGACCTCATACACCACAGCAATATTAAGAATCACTCACAAATTAAAAAGCTTTTTTCAGTTTTTTGATTTTGTTGCAAGGTTCTTCTTTCTTTTCATTTTGCTTTCTTACGATGGCCCACTGAATCTACTGTACGTACATTTTCGTAAAATCCACTGAATCATCGCAAAAATAATTTCCCATTATCATCACATTTATTTCTGCAGTATTACGAGTTATAGTTTTTCCCCCTTTTTGCTAATGGCCTGGCTGGTGTTTTTCTGTGCTGTTGGACCTTTGTGGTGCCCTGGTGCTTACCCACAATGCACTCAGCTGACTTTATTGATGATGGCGGTGGCGGAGGGCAACTTCAGAGGAAGAGAGAGAGAGAGAGAGAGAGAGAGAGAGAGAGAGAGTGCACATCAGAGACAGGGGTTAAGGAGGTGCTGGGGCCTAAGAGCCTGAATTTCTCTCTCTCTCTCTCTCTCTCTCTCTCTCTCTCTCTCTCTCTCTCTCTCTCTCTCTCTCTCTCTCTCTCTCTCTCTCTCTCTCTCTCTCTCTCTCTCTCTCTTGATCTAATTGTCTGTCCCTCTGTTAGGTAGCATGAGGAGGTGGTGTGTTTATAGATGTGTTATATGTGTCTCTGTGTATTAGCTGTGTGTGTTGTTTTTATGTATATTATTAATTTACAGTATACTTATCTGTGTGTTTGGTGTGTGTGTGCATATGTGCACGCATGGATGCGTGTGTGTATATATTTAACTGGTCTGCAAGTATGTGTGTTAGATGTGTTGTGTATAATGTGTGCTATCCGTGTGTTTAGGACAGGGTGGCTGTGTGTGCATGTGTGTGTTCGTGTGTGTGTGTGTGTGTGTGTGTGTGTGTGTGTGTGTGTGTGTGTTTGTGTGTGTGTGTGTGTGTGCGTGCACACGCTCGCTTACATGTGTGCGTGTGCGGCTGTGTGTGTGTGTGTGTGTGTGTGTATGCATGTTCGTGTGTGTCGGTGGGCGGGCGGGCGGGTGCGGGTGATGGAGTGTGTGGGTTGAACTCTCGGGCTCGCCGTCCGCCGCTGGTCAGCGATGGGGTTAGGGGATAATGCAGTGGCACACATTTCCTTAATGACGCTAAAGTGCTGCCAGGCTATTACTGCCCGTGCGGAGAGGCCCCTAATTGGCCCTGAAAGCACCTGGTAGTGCCGGCACTAGGATGGGATAGCTGGGGCTGGGGTAGCTGAGGCTGGGGCTGGAGCTGGGGCTGGGGTAGCTTGGGTTGGGGTAGCTCGGGGTGGGTGGGATAGCTTATTTAGGGTGGTGTATCTGAGGTGGGTGTGTGGGTGAGATGGGGGGGCGGCATAAGGGAATCAATCAACTCCGGCATATCCGACTCCCAGTTAGAGGATTA
Source organism: Engraulis encrasicolus (assembly GCF_034702125.1). Lineage (NCBI taxonomy): Eukaryota > Metazoa > Chordata > Actinopteri > Clupeiformes > Engraulidae > Engraulis > Engraulis encrasicolus. Next base: position 10,739,015 of record NC_085869.1, read on the forward strand.
CATCATTCGGACGAACAAAAAGGTAGCCAGTGCAGTGTCGATGTTAAGGGATCACGCGACGGGCCAACGCAACGCAACACTATAACGCCGTGTTATTTACTACCAGGCGGGCAGGCAAGCAGGCAGCAGGACGTAACGTGTCTATTTCTACCTTTCATGTAGACTGAGGCAGAAGGTCACTGGGGCTGAGTCATAACTCTTACATTGGCATAGTGGTACACTGTGTATGTAGCTATATATACTGTACAGATGAACTCTGTGTGTGTGTGTGTGTGTGTGTGTGTGTGTGTGTGTGTGTGTGTGTGTGTGTGTGTGTGTGTGTGTGTGTGTGTGTGTGTGTGTGTGTGTGTGTGTGTGTGTGTGTGTGTGTGTGTGTGTGTGTGTGTGTGTGTGTGTGTGTGTGCGTGCGTGCATGCATGTGTGTGTGCATATCATGTATTACATTAAAAATACACACGTTAAAATTTTAACTGGCCGCCCAGACTCCTAGATATCTACTTACTGTATTATATGATACATATCTATTATATTATAAATCAAGAAGACGTATAGGTATGTATACTATGCATCCAGTACGTGGTCACCTCGCTTTGTGCATGGCCTACAGCAGTAGTTCCCAACCTATGGGTCGGGACCCCCCTTATGGGTCGCCAAAGATCCACAGGGGGTCGCGGAGCCCTCTTGATTTTAAGGGGTTTCGTTTTAAATATATATAGCCCATGTTGAATAAAAGACAAAGCATTTAACTAATATTAAATGCATAGACGCAACAAATTGTAAGTGCTACATTAAACATTTATTCTATATTTGACCAAAGACGAATTGAGGAATAAAATAACTAAAATATGTTTTCGCAGGAAACGGAGGGCATCTTGTGACTCCGTCTCGTGCGGGCGCTCGCGTGGTTGGGTCACCAAAGCTTACAATAGTAAAAACATGGGTCCCTTAAGAAAAAGGTTGGGAACCACTGGCCTACAGTACTGTACTGTATTTATGTTGAGAGCAGGCCTGGCCACTGGCACGGAAAAGTCCATTTTCTGCCCATGGTTTACACCTCGGCTCAGCGATCGTTATTTGTCCAAGTATAAAAGCATCAGGCTCTTATGTCAGCTGCGCTTTGTCCTGTGAGTCACCTCACGGTTCTGCCCATGCATCGCCGTTATGATACGCCGTCTAGAGGTGCGGCAAAAATATACATACTTATATTATAAATAGATATATCTTTTGAGTGACAGGACGTCACGCCCACACACCCCCACACCCCCACACACACACACACACACACACACACACACACACACACACACACACACACACACACACACACACACACACACACACACCACTGGCCTCCCTCATCCCCCATCCTCTCTCTGCCTCCCTCCCAGCGAGAGAATCTGCATACACATACTTCAGATAGAAATACCTCTGTCTTTTTCTCCTCATCTTTTCATCTCCCTCTCTCTCTGCCTCTCTTTTTTCATCTCTATCCCTCTGGCTCTCTCAGTATTTACTGTCTCTCTCTCTCTCTCTCTCTCTCTCTCTCTCTCTCTCTCTCTCTCTCTCTCTCTCTCTCTCTGTCTGCCTCTCTGTTTTCATCTCTCTCTCTCTCTCTCTCTGTCTCCCTCTCTCTATTTCCCTCTCTTCAGCCCTTCCTCCCTCCCTCCTTCTCTCTGCAAAGAAGAGCGTACTTCTCCTTGGCTTCCACAGAGAGGCTTCTCTCTCTCTCTCTCTCTCTCTCTCTCTCTCTCTCTCTCTCTCTCTCTCTCTCTCTCTCTCTCTCTCTCTCTCTCTCTCTCTCTCTCTCTCTCTCTCTCTCTCTCTCTCTCTCTCTCTTCCACAGAGGGGCTTCACTTCTCAGTTCAGATTAATGTGGCCCTTCTGCTCCCCAACAGATACCCAGGCAGTAATCTCTTTTGCTTTCATAGGAGTTATGACACCGGCCCGGGAGAAGCAATACTTCAGCCACTTGTTTTCCTTTTCATTTTCTCCATATGGGACGGAGGAGGAGGGAAGAGGAAGGAGGAGGGAGGAGGAGGAGGGAGGAGGAGGAAGAGGTGGAGGAGATGAAGGGAGGATAGAGAGAAGGAGAGGAGAAGGGAGGAGGAGGAGGAGGGTGTGTGTGGGTGTTAGTGTAAAGGGAGACAGAGAGACGGTGGGAGAGAGAGATAGAGGGAGAGAGAGAGAGAGAGGGAAGATGGGAGAAGAGGCAGTGGTGGTGGTGGTGGCTGGGTGGTGTTCACTGTCTGGTGACATTTGAACTCAGTGGAGAGGTTATTAAAACATTGGGGGCGACGCGGTGTCGGTGCAGCCACCTCTCTCTGTGGAACGCGGCTCAGGGGTGAATTTCTCAAAAGGGAAGTTGTTAGCCTGTTAGCAACTTCGGTAGTTGCCAATGGGAAAATGCATTGAAAACAACAAAGTTGCTTACTACATTAGCTACTTTGGTTTTTAGAAATCCACCCCAGACTTGAGGCTCAGGCTCAGGCACAGGCTCAGCAACTCTCTGTCTTCTCTCTTCTGTCTCCTTGGCCAGAAACCAAGAGCTCTGTCACAAACACAGTGACTAATTCACGATCATTGTGGGCCTGTGAAGGGTAGGCGTGCATGCTGTACTGTATGTAACAGCTAATGCCAATTTTTATACGTAGCAGGCGTGAACTGGGAAACATTGCGTTGATGTATGTTTACACATGATTGCGCTGAGGTGGTTTCTTGTCTTCTTAATTTGTTATCCCAGTGTATGACGTGGGACATTTCTACTGACTATTTTCTAGAAAAATCAAATTAACATTTTTTTTTATTTTATTATTCTATTTCCTTAAAACCACACAGGCTCAGTGACATTTCATGGGAACGCAGCCAGTGCCTCATTTGTTTAGCGGTGTTGATGTAAAAAAAAGTCCTTTTATTTGCATACTATGGTAATCATTTTGCTTAACACTCAGTAGGGGTCTGTTAAGTGAGCCAGATTTTATCGTCGCCCACCCCCTTCCCTCCCTCCCTCCCTTTATCTTCTCGTTTCACCCTTTTCTTCTTCTTTCTTCCTCTTCTTCTTTTTCTTCTTCTTCTGTGCGGGGCTCTGGTGATATATTTGTTTTCTACAAGGCATGGATGTGTTTACAGGTGCTCGGGGGAAATCTCTGGATGGCATTCAAATCATTCCCAGCCTGAGTGGGTGCTAAGATACCCGCGTCACCCGGCAACCGCGTCCAAGAGGGAGCCGGGGTGATAATAACTTCAAAAAGCAGAGTGACAGATGCCTGATTAGGATAAAAAGACGCAGGATGGGGTCTCTTTCTCTCTTTCTCTCTCTCTCTCTCTCTCTCTCTCTGTGTCTCAGTGTCTGTCTCTCGCTCTCTATTGCTCTCTCTCTCTCTCTCTCTCTCTCTCTCTCTCTCTCTCTCTCTCTCTCTCTTTTTCTTTCTCTCTTTTTCTTTCTCTCCCTTTCTCTCTTGCACTCTGTGTCTCTATGTCTGTTTATTTTAAGGGTTGGAGGTTAAAGAGAACATTTAAAAGAAATACACTCACACTGTAGATGCTACATTCTGAAAAGACGTGTCACCGCCAGTCATGCTCACTTTTTGGTTTCTTCTTAGGTTTTTCATAAATAATTTTGGATCATTCTGTAGCCAGGTAAGGACAGCTTTTCCAGACTGCGAGGAAAAAAAAAATACAGAAACATACACCTTTTTTTCCCAGATTGTCATTAAAAGTCCAGGGGGTATGCTGAAATAGGATTAAGCACCTGTGCCCAAATTAGCAGTGTGCTGAACATATGTCAGCGGACCAAAAGGTGTGAACATAGAGGATATGGAGGATCGTGTAGAGTGGTGTGGTGTAGTGTGTTGTGGTATACAGAGCAGACTACCGCATTGCTTCCAGGCTTGCATTTTGCTAGACGGTCCACTTCAAACAGCAACCCGTCACACTTGAAATCACTTTTTAAAATCTAGGCTCTTTTTTTGAAAACCTGAGCTGTTTAAAATCTGATGCTGCATGGTGATAAGAGGGATTTCTATGGTACTACACTTGGTGGAGAGAAAGAAAAAGAGAGATAGAGAGAGGAACCTGCCTGTATTTTCCTCTTCTTCCTTTCTTTTGTTTTCCGAGGCCAGCAGTGTCTGATGGCTTTGCCGGATTTTTTATGGCTGTTTGTGTAAAACGGTGTGTAATTATTTTTTTTTTGCATTCTTAATTTGCATTTTGCTGAAGAGAGGCTGTGAAAATGTTTGGCTTATTTGCATGCTGTTGCGGGATGCTGGAAAAAGTTGTTGCTACACCTGGAGACAGAGACAGGTGGAAAAATCTCCCTTCACACTGCAGCGATCCAAATACGCACACCCTTTGTGGCTTAATATGGGAGCTGAAATATTTGACTAAAAATATATTTGATGGCAGATCAGAAATAATCGGGTGCATTGAAGTGACATAAATTTGCTTATACACTGCCTGGAAAACATGTTTGTAATTAACATAGTTAATTCTAAGTATATTTGAAAGCAGGTTGAAAAATATGCCATGCATTAATATAATTAGCTCATTTACTTATTTATTTATTTTTCTCTTATTTATTTATCTATTTACGGCACTTCTTTATTTATTTTGTGCATTTAATCGGACGAGCGGGGTTGTTGTAGGAGTGTTGTGTGGCGTGTTGTTAACAGGCCCATCCGTCTGGTGGAGGCAGCATTAGATTAGGCCCACATCAAGGTGCAGTAATGGGTGAGGATGCGCTGGCACGTGAAACCCGATTGCCTGTGGAGAGAAAAACCGATGCGTTTGGGGGGCTCCTCTCCTCTCCTCTCCTCTCCTCTCCTCTCCTCTCCTCTCCTCTCCTCTACTCTACTCTACTCTTCTCTCCTCCCCTCTCCTCTCCCATGTCTGTGTCCGTCCGCCGCCGACTCGCAGAGCCGGTGGCGGATACATTGTACACAGGGCCCCAGGGCAAGACAATGATAGGGGCCCCTATTCGGCCTGCCAATGTGCAATAGGGCCCCCACCAACATTACAGAAGGGCCCTGGGCCCTGGAGCAAATGCCCTGCTTGCCCTCTTCCCCACAGTTCCGCCTAGTTCTGCTCAAAGCTCTGGCACGTCTTTAGAACACACCCTCAACCCTCTCTGACAACCTCCTCTCAACCACCTCTCCTCAAACACCACACACCCCACCCACCCCACCACACCACCCACCCCACCCCCCCCCACGACCACTTTCACATTACACCATAGTTAGGGAGACATGCTGGCGGTCACTGGTGCTTGTACAAGGATGTTAAATGTTAGTGACAGAAGTTGGAAGAGACCAGATGAGATTTCCTGATTGGACGAAGATTCAGAGGGCCCCAGCCCCGGCTCCGTCTAATATGGTCACGTAGAGAAATTGATTTTCCTCAGAAATTAATTAATTTTTCATATAGCCCTAAGCTGGAGTTTAAAAAGGAGTGCTTTGCGCATCGCTCCCCTATTTTCCTCTCTTTTTTAAAGAATTATTGCCTAATCATATTAATACTTTTGCCCCAAGGATGAAAAGATAATTGTACAAATGCAGTTGGAAATATGTATCACTCAGTATTTATGATTAAATTATGCAAATAAGCCTTCTCCCATCCTTCGTGGACCCAGATTGTCTAATTAGGATTGATATGCCGAATAGATGTTCTGGAATCTGAATACAAGCATGTCCAAGGAGCAGAAAATTGAAAATGACAAGGCTGGAATCCTTAAAAAGTGTGTGTGTGTGTGTGTGTGTGTGTGTGTGTGTGTGTGTGTGTGTGTGTGTGTGTGTGTGTGTGTGTGTGTGTGTGTGTGTGAGAGAGAGAGAGAGGGAGCGAGAGAGAAGGAGGGAGGGAAAAGAGAAAAGCTGAGAGAGGGAGGAGAGGATGCGTGTGTATGTGAGTGTGAGTGTTTTTTTTTTCTTCAGTGTCTAATTCAGCGTAGCCGTATCAGGAGTTAATTTTCCCCGGCTTCGTTTCACGTCTCGGGCTGACAGGAAAAAGAATACATCAGGGAAGGCAATCTCTGCTGGGATTCCAGAAATTTCCTCCACTTGTTTTCGCTCGCTCCTAATTTTCATAAAGGCTATCACAGATGAATCTTCTCCTGTGTAAACACGCTCATGTTATTCCAACAATATCGATGTTGTTTGAACTTCATACTTCATTCCGGGTTGCTTCCCAGGCACACGGCAAGGGCAAAATAACAGCAGCACGGCGTTAAAGGCAGGATGGATGGAGAAAGACTTTGTCGTAGTCTTCTGGGCTTCTGTGCTGTCGGTGATGTCCCTGCAATACGTTTTAATGAAGCCTATACCATATGACAGTGGTTCTTAACCTGGGGTGCGGGCACCCCCTGGGGGTGCGCCAGAGATTCTAGGGGGTGCACAGAATTTTGTTTGTGTTGAGGTTGTGACCAAAATTCTGTGTGGTAACATTATAATTAGGCCACATCAAAACCAAATTAAAATATGTTTTGGTCTCCATTTAAAGTCATTAAGGTATTGATTAATGTCTCAAGCAAGAATCACTGTAATTAATAACTCAAATCATATTTTTAGTATGTATACACATTTAGAAGTTTGGGTTGGGGGTGCGCGTCTTGTCTTGAGCACCGGCAAGGGGGTGCTTTAAGAAAAAAGGTTGAGAACCACTGCCATATGAGATCCCTTCTCCTCTTAATTCAGGGGTTGTAGGTGTCGATGGAAAATCTCCCAACCGTAGAGGACATAAAAATAAAGAAAGTGGAAGAAAAACAAGAAGAAGGGAAAAAAAACACGAATGAGGTAGATGAATTTGAATCGGGACGGTTCGGTCACATAGCATAGGAGTCAGCAGATTTTGGCTGGCCTTCTTAGGAGAGAGAGAGGACAGGTGACCGTTGAGATCTGGAGGCGATTTTCTCATTTAGGTCAGGACAAGCTCCACTTTGTTCATGCCCGCCCACTTCCAGCACTTCCATTAAAGGGGGGAGCAGAGGAGGAGAAAGAGGAGGAGGAGGAGGAGGAGGAGGAGGAGTGGTGGTAGGGGCCAAAACAAAAGGCCAGCACACCGCCTCTGGTCTTCTGGGGGTTTAAATAAATACTCTACTCTATCAAATTCATCCTCAGGTTTCTACTAGATGCTGGGAGGTGGGGGGAGAAGGGGGGCGAGAGGCTAGGGGCTTATGGTGGTGAAGAGGTGGGTGTTGGTGGTCGGTTTGTTTTATTTCTTTTTTTTTTTTCATCACCATCTTCTTGTTCAGCTGTCGTCATGGCAGCTGTGTTGCGGAAGACCGCCGTCTCCAAGTCTAGAATATCTCTGGTGTCTTTATCGAGTGTTCGTGCTGAAAGAGATGGAAGCGTCCTCGTATTTACAGAGGATGAAGTATGATTTGTGCGTTGCGCAAACAAAGTTTGTCTCTCTTAAGTGAGCCAGCGCAGCCCCCCCCCCCCCCCCCCACTCAAACCCCTTCTCCATGTAGTGGTTGAGCTACACATATATTTAAATCCTTCAGCCTGTTCGCTCATGCAAATGATCTTGAGACGGTCCATGCGGACCACTTCACGCTTCACAATGAAGAGACGACACACGCAAAGACAACCGAGGACGTGCCTCAGCTGGGTCCCCACACAGCTCCAACGTACGCGGAAACAGAGGAAATTAGATATTTTTTATCCCTCTCTCGCCCTCTCTCTCTCTCTCTCTCTCTCTCTCGCTCTCTCCCCACCTCTTTCTCTCTCTCTATCTCTCTCTGTATGCCCGTCCCCTCTTGACGAGACACTGCTCAATACAAAAGGCACAGAGGGCCCCCAACGCCTCCCAAAGTCCCTCATAAAGCACCGATCGCTATCTAATCTTTACCTGGCATAAGAAATGCCCCAGAGCTAATGACACTCGAGAAGCAAGAAATCCTATCGCTGTTCAAAGCGCCTGCACTCACAAAATCTTCTGACGGAGAGAGAGAGAGAGAGAGAGAGAGAGAGAGAGAGAGAGAGAGAGAGAGAAAGAGAAAGAGAAAGAGAAAGAGAGAGAACAGCAGAAGAGAGAGAGAGGAGAGAGTGGAGAAAGTCAGACTACCTTTTTTCTCGTCGTCTAGAAATGAAATTCTCCGTAGACCGCAAAAGCAGTCGATTAGGGTAATTTCTTTTAAATGGAATTACTTGGTTTATACCCTTAACTACTTGGACATGGCAGTGGCAGTGTGCAGGCTCGGACTGGGTCTTTTGCATGTTACATTAGCTTAGCGTCTGGCAGCATTATTTATGTGTTTGGCCGGGCGAGCAAATGGCCTTTTCAAGGTGAAATACAGATATGAACAGTCTATTAGATAAAAATGCTAAATACATAGCAGCGCTCATGCTAATGTTGTTTTTTTTTTATACCCCTCCCTTCTTTTAATCCATACGCACGGCAGAAACAATGTCAGTGAGGGGGCCATGTCAACACAGGTGCGCTAGCATTGATAAGCTCCCGGTTTAATTGTTCAAGGGCAAACTGACAACTTCGGTTAGTCATTAGCTTTTTAGCTAATGCTATCGTCCCGACATTCCAAAACGTGAATCTAAAACACAATGGGACTTAATCACCAGGTACACACGGCGCTCTGAAAATCATCATTAGTCAGGGGAGTGATTAAATGTCAGGCCGGCATCGACTGCCTGTAGATACGTACGCGGCTTCAAAAGGCTCTCGCCCACCACCACAGTGGGGCCTTTCTGAAAAATGGCAACCGGAAGGGTAAATAAATGCATGTTTGTTTTTTTGTGTAGGCTACAGTAGATTACATTACAAAAATTACACACACAAGAACATGCACACGCACACGCACACACACACACACACACACACACACACACACACACACGACTTCCCCAATATAAGGCCAACTATTTTGTGAAGACTGGCAATGGATGGTCAAAAAATGCACCTGCCTTAATGCATGGTCATGAATACTATAAAGCCTACTTTACAGTAAAATACACAGTACACACACACACACACCCAATATACAGTACGTTCTCACTATTACACTGTATACGGACAAAGCATTTTTCTGTTATGAGGTAGGGATAAAGAGGACACTACATCCCTCGTCGTGGTAACACTGTGTTACGTCTCCTGACAACACAATCGGCCCTGGTAATGCGTCTGGGATCATTGTGTGTCTACAATAGCGACCTCAACGGTGAATGCTGGAATGGTGTGTGTTGGCGGAGGTCCTCTGTGTCTGTATTGTCAGGTGTAGGTGTTTCCCTCCAGACCTGATCCAGCCCTCTCATGTTGCTAGGGCCCTCGCATATCACGTTGCTGTTATTCTTACTCTAAACGAGACTACAGTGTAGTGGTGTGTGCGTGTGTGTGTGCATGTGTGTGTGTGTGTGTGTGCGTGCATGCGTGCCTCTCTGTGTGTGTGCGTCTGTGTGCGTGCGTGTGCGTGTGCGTGTGCGTGTGTGTGTGTGTGTGTGTGTGTGTGTGTGTGTGTGTGTGTGTGTGTGTGTGTGCGGGCGGCGGTGGTATAGCAGGACATTTTCCTGACTTTTCACCAGCATTGTAAGGACGGCGATGTTTATCAGGACATGAAAACGTCCTTGTAAACATAAAATTATAACACCATTTTCTGACTTCCAAATGACCCCCCAGCACCTTTTTGTAAAATGTGCTTATAACCCCCTACAATGCCCTGGTAAACATAACATTATAACACCCTTTTCTGACTTCCAAATGACCCCCCAGCAGCTTTTTGCAAAATGTCCTCGCAACCCCCTACCTGACATTTCTGTGTGTGGAGTTGTATGGAACTTTGCCCCCTATCGACCCAGCAATGCCACTGCAGCCTATACACATTCCCGCGCAATTCCATACACAGGCATACACAACAGTTAGTGGAGCAGCTACAAGGCCAATATGGCAAGAATAGTGCAAATTATGATACAAGCATGAAATTTGGCAGGTATGTGCTTCAGACCCTTACAATCAAATCTACACGATTTGCCACTTAAAATGGCAGCCATTTTCCAAGATGTCCGCCAAAAAATACCCCAAAAGTTGATTTATTGCAAAGAATTGACATATAAAATTATGATACAAGCATGAAATTCAACATGTTTGTGCTCAAGACTAGCATAATTAAATCTACCTTATTTGCCACTTGAAATGACGGCCATTTTCCAAGATGGCCGCCAAAGAAAACCTCAGAAATTGATTTTTTGCACAGAAATGACCAAACAAATTGTGATACAAGCATGAAATTCGACATGTTTGTACACAAGACCAATGAAATGAAATCCACCTGATTTGCCACTCGAAATGGCGGCCATTTTCCAAGATGGCTGCCAAAAAGACCCCAGAAATTGATTTATTGCACCAAATTGACCAAGCAAATTATGATACACACATGAAATTAGGCATATATGTGATCAAGACCAATACAATCAAATACACCTGATTTGCCACTTGAAATGGTGGCCATTTTCCAAGATGGCCACCAAAAAGACCCCAGAAATTGATTTATTGCACCAAATTGACCAAGCAAATTATGATACACACATGAAATTCAGCACATATGTGATCAACACCAATACAATCAAATCCACCTGATTTGCTACTTAAAATGGTGGCCATTTTCCAAGATGGCGCCTGTTGTATAGAATTGCAAATGTGGTCTAAATTGTTCATTATCCTTAATTCAGATGATGAGGTGATAGAGATGTGTCCTCCAATGACAAATAACCCCTTATAACATACTAATAATATGTTGATAACATTCCAATAACGCCAGTTATTCACCCCCACCCCCCAACAAAAAATGACTGCTAATGACATGCTAATAATGCATTGACAATGTGGTAATAATATGCTAATTCATGGTTTTATCAATGTTGCTCTTACATAATGTGGCGATGTTGCTCTAACGTGCCGATAGCTAATAATGCCAGTTCTTGATGCCGAGGGAGAGTGGTGCGTGATGATGCTACTAGAAAAATCCAAAATAAATAAAATGTAAATAAGCTGTTGAGGCATCAACATAGCTACATCCTGATGAGAAACAACAGCCTAAGTGAACAATCACCTAGAATCCCAGATTCATGAACAACAACAACACTGGTTTATTCATCAGTGCAGTTTTACCCAATGGCCTATTGGAATAACTTATGAGGACTTGTGATTTATACTGTTTTATGGACATTTATAGTTATAAACCCTTTGCAAAGACTATGTTAAACCTGTATTGTCTTCAAAATTGCAGTGATCTTTATCTTGAAGTCTTTACCTGTTACTTAAGGCTCTCTTAGCAATGCTGTTGTGATGTATTTGAGTCTTTCCAGCAAAGTGGGAACGGGCCTGTCTTTTTGAGGAGGTTAGGAGTTTATGGCTGAATCTCATTTCACCCCCTTGAGGGCTGTGTATACTCTCTTTGCCGCCTGTCGCCCAGAGGTCAACGCAGACAGTTTGATTTTTGCTCGATCTGATCTGCGCTGTGAGGATTCAAACTGCCTTCAATACAAGGAGTAAACTATACATGTCTGTTGCCTTGTAGCTACACGGCTACACAGCTACACAGGCTCAACAACAATGGAAATGAAACATGTAATAAACGTCAACCTGTATTTTTGATTGCACTAGCCACCGCAGTAGTTTGGAACAAGGAAGAAGCTCATTGTCGAGAACAGGTTGCACAAAGCAGAATGAAGTATGGAAACACTATTTACTGTCCCGATTTAACTTCAGCATCGTAACTTGCAAGTGCTCGTGTTGTCTTTGGTTCGTGTAAATAAATGAAGCTACAAAGCATGAGGAACTTATTTAATGAACATCTCATAGTCTTAGTCATAGTGAATGGACAGGTTTGGCACTGGAGGCTGTCCCAGCTGGGCCAGCGCAGGAAGCTGACTTCTGGAATAAGGAAGTCCTGGAGCAATGGGAGGAGGGGCAACAACGGCACTTTGGATTCAAGTGGAAGCAGGGCCAGCAGTTGGCGTATGAACCGCCTGCAGAGTTTCCTGAGTGAGAGGGGTTGGTAATAATACTCCTCCAGTCACCCGTTCCTGCAAACATCTGAGCTCTTTGGTCCAATAGCATGTTTGCTATTCGAGTGCAATATCGTCTGACGGCAGCTGCCTTCTCAGCATCCTCGTTATCTAAGCCCTCTTTCAGATAGCACACCAAACACTACGTCACATTGTCCCCATTATGGGTCACCGTATTCACACTGGCACCTCGTTTGAGCAGCAGTAGGATGTTTTCAAAGTTGTTATGGGCAACTTCTTGTTTAAGACATGGTACGGATGAGAGTAGTCCTACTGTTGCAGTCGCATGCGTTAACATCAGCTCCCAGCTGCAGTAACATCCTCAGACACGGCAGTTTATGGCAGTCTTCAACTACCCGGGCTCCGCCCTAGCGGTGACGCAACGCTGTTCGACTCAGCTACACACACTAGGGCCTGGAGCTTGAGGAGGAGCATTTCCAACTTTCCCTCTACAGCGGGAACCCACCCACTTTGTCGGGAACCAATCAACTTTCAGCATTTCCAACCGTCGAGTGTAGAACAGATGTTCAAGGCAGTGACGTAGTTGAACGGCGAATCAACCCATTTGATTTGGTTGACAATGCGAACCACAAAATACTTGTTTTTTCTCTGCGAACTGTGACGACAACGAGACTGACAGCAGGTTCATCCAGGTAACACAGTCACGTGGGGGAAAAGTTCAGAGCACGGTATGAGCCCAGTTCGCAGATAAGCACTTTAGTGCTGAACGTAACTGGTGCGAGCACCGGCACCGGCTCCGTTCTGGCCGGCCTGAACGCCATACAGGAGAGATAGCTCGGAGAGGTCTTGTGTGCGCTTGTTCATGTATGTGTGTGTGTGTGAGTGTGTGTGAATGAATGTGCGTGTGCGCTCCTGGACAGTCCAGACTAATCAAACAAACGTTCACCAGTATTTAAAATCGTTGCGATTATGAGATGGGAGGGAGTGCCTTCTCACAGGTCCCTTAACATACAGTATGATGTGCATGCCCACATACTAATATTTGCCCCGTTAACCATTCATATCCTTTCTGTGTATTGTGTTAAGACGGACAGCGTTACCCACGTTTATCCACTTATCCACTGATATATAATATATCAGTGCACGTGTATCCACACTGTTCTAATATACCACATATGACCCAATGTACCACATACTAACCATGTCTGTGTATTGTATTCAGACCGACCTGATATACCACATATGACCCAATGTACCACATACTAACCATGTCTGTGTATTGTATTCAGAAAGCTTTTACCCACTTTTATCCACTGATATATAATATATCAGTGCACGTGTATCCACACTGTTCTAATATACCACATATGACCCAATGTACCACATACTAACCATGTCTGTGTATTGTATTCAGACCGACCTGATATACCACATATGACCCAATGTACCACATACTAACCATGCCTGTGTATTGTATTCAGAAAGCTTTTACCCACTTTTATCCACTGATATATAATATATCAGTGCACGTGTATCCACACTGTTCTAATATACCACATATGACCCAATGTACCACATACTAACCATGTCTGTGTATTGTATTCAGACCGACCTGATATACCACATATGACCCAATGTACCACATACTAACCATGTCTGTGTATTGTATTCAGAAAGCTTAAACAAACAACGCTGACAGAAGAGGAGTTCACTGTTAGGTGCCACTGCGGGAAAGTCTGCAGAAGTGCCAGAGGGCTCAAACAGGTCAAGGTGTGGGACACCAGCAACTCAGGAGCAGTGCACAGACCCAGAGTCTGGTCAGACGAGAAGACGGGAAGCACACCACAGTGCTGAAGATCTCTCAGCACCTGAGGAGCCCGAACACCAGAGACCAACCCATGTGAACCCCTCTCCAGCAACACCACTCCAAGTTGCATGGAGAGAAAGAATCCAGTGGCCAAAGATGGCAGATAACAACGCCTGGTCGCAACTCGACGATGACCTGGAAGGGATCCTGGAAGCAACCTCATCAGGCCCAGTACACAGAAAGATCGATGCAACCACGACCATTGTATACAACCTCGCCAAGGAGAGATTCGGCACAGTGGAGCGGAGAGGCCAACGACAGCCACAGCAGCAACCGAACAGGAGGGAGAAGGAGATTCGCCGCCTGAGGGGTGAGATAAAGGGACTAAACAAGCTGTTCAAGACCAGTTCAACACCTGAGAAAGAGGGGATCAAAGATCTAACAAGCAAGCTCCGGGAACAGCTGTGTAAGCTCAGGAGAGCAGAAAACCTCCGAAAGCAGCGGCGTAAGAAAGAGAAGTGGCGCGCCCAGTTTGTTAAAGACCCCTACAGCTTCACCAAGGCGCTTCTGCGACAGCAGAAATCTGGTACGCTTTCCAGCTCTAAATTGGAGACAGAAGAGTTCCTTGCAGAAGCCCACAGCGACCCTACCAGAAGCCGGGGTTTAGATGCCAATCGCAACATCTTGAGGCCTGCAAAACCAACCATCGCGCTGAACGCAAAAGAACCTACCTGGCAGGAGGTTCAGGACGTTGTCCACAAGGCCAAATCAGCATCTGCCCCCGGCCCCAGCGGTATACCTTACAAGGTGTACAAAAAATGTCCAAAGCTACTCAAGAGACTCTGATCTTGAGGAAGATCTGGGCAAAGGGCACAATACCAGCAAGCTGGAAACTGGCTGAGGGATGTTTTGTGCCAAAAGAGGAGGGATCCTCTGCAATTGCCAAATTCAGAACAATATCTCTCCTAAGTGTGGAGTGCAAGATCTTCTTCTCCGTTCTGGCAAAAAGGATCACCTCCTACATGACGCAGAATCACTACATCAACACGTCTATCCAGAAAGTTGGTATCCCAGGATTTTCAGGCTGCCTAGAACACACCTCAATGATCAGCCAGTTGATCCAGGAAGCGAAGAAGAAGAAAAGCGATCTGACAGTGGTGTGGCTAGACCTCTCTAACATGTACGGGTCAATACCTCACAATCTCATCCAAGAGGGGCTCAACCACTACTACATCCCAGCGTCAATACAAGGCCTGATCTCTGGCTACCTCACCGGGTTCAGACTGAGATTTACATCTGCACTCTTCACTACCAACTGGCTAGACCTCCAAAAGGGATGTACCATCTCCCCCATCTTATTCATCATGGGAATGTGTGAGAAAGGGGCTTCTCTACCCCCAACTCATGTTAGGACTGGCCCTTGCAAGTAGCGGTTAAAAGAAGACGGAAACTTGGCAACTGAAAATATCGTGGATACAGGTGCGGATTTATTTACAGTGCGGAAGTGATACAAAAATATGATAAACAAAAAACTGAATAAACGCAAAAGAAAACCAGCCTCAAATCAGGCAACTTAAATTTCAACTATAACAAAATAATTTCTAAATACAAACTTCCTTGCACTTACTTCTTTTACACAGCCTCGCAGCAAGCGTGTGTTAACCTCACCCTCTCTCTCTAGAATGAGAAAGGCCTGCCCTTTTAAAGAGCTCACAATCTTCAAGTTACAGCTGATTGGTTCACTATTCAACCAATAGGAAAATAAAGTTACAAAAAGTATTAAAACACTCTTTTAACCCTTTAGCTCCCATAACGGCCGTGAACGTCCGACTGGATCTGTACCATAACGGCCGCGGCCGGCCGGAATATTTTCATATGAAAATACAGCTGAACGGCCGTCATCATGCAGTTTTTCCAGCTTTCAAACACTTTAGCTCAATATTACAGACCCTCCTCGATATACTTTCAGTATAAAAACTATATGTTTATATTATATTATTTTTCAGTATTTTAGATTTTATTACGAGATGCGCCGCTTGCGATTTGGCAATCTGCCTTCAATTCAAATGACGGCCGTCCGAGATTGGATGGCTACAAACACAACCATTCTGTTTCTACAACCAATATACACTAAATATGAAAACTTCCAACCCTCGTCGATCTATTTTCATGGTCAACAGCACATGTGTATGACTATTTAGGCCATTTTTAGATCATGTTGTTTTATTAGGCTTATGAGATGGTGTTCAACTGTGATCAGTTCTGCCATGGTCCTAAATAGCAAACACAACTGTCCAGCCGATGTCTACATGCTACATATTAAAAATGTAAACTGTCTTCGGTGTGTTTTCAAAGTCAAACCATATGTTGGTATCCAACTATCTTAGTTTCCTGGAACAACTTACAGCGACAGCTCTGCGTAACAGCGCATCGTGAAGGAAGCGCAGCATGGAACAATTGGCTACTCATTTTGCGTGTCAGCTTTGGCAAAGCAGTCAAGGACTGTTACTACTCCACGTTGTCCTTCATAAAAATGTGCGCGAAGACGTTGAGTTGAATGCTAACTTCCAATAATAGCCTACCAACGTGGTGTTTGTAGCACTTCAATTCCGGTCAAAGTCGGTGATGCCTGGCGCGTCTTACCTGTGCCAAATTGGGAGGGGAAACTTCCTAGAGCTCCATTCATGTCCTGTCTGCTATCGCGGCCACTTCTACGGTTATCCTTACACGTCTTTGGCATGGTTTAGTTCAAACATTATTAGCTACTGTAGTCCATCACAGTTATACCGCTTGAAACCGCTTGAAAACAGGACTTTTTGGGTGAACGACATTTGTTGTCGTCACATGATCATTGTTCAACTTTGACCCTGGATGGATGGATGGATAGACGGAAGGATAGATAGATAGATGGATAGAGAGATTGATAGATAGATAGATAGGCCTAAATATATAGATATATAGATAGATAGGCCTAGATAATATCGGATTTTATCACATTTTTATCATTTAATCCACATCAAAGGCACTCTATGGGAATACTGAACAATTAATTATCCATAAATGATATACCATTTGAAAGTGTGTTTTCTCTACTTTAATATGAAAGTAACTTGTAATTGACACTTTTCATTTCTTTTCAAGTTATTTGACATTATTTAGAATATGACCAAAATGTCAATTTTTCCTTAGAATTCCTGGTAGGATTCCGGCCTATTCAAAAAAAGTTCTGGTAGCTAAAGGGTTAAATCCACATACAAAATATCACAATATTCCCAAACCAACAATAAAAATATTACAAAAGACACAAACAATAATGACATTCCTGAGTAAATGAATGGTTAAACAATTTTCACATGTTACTGTGCGATAAAAAGAAACTTCTACTGAATGAATGTTTGGAAGGCTACAGGTGCGGCGTGCGCATGCGCGTGTGTGTCAGTGTCTGAATGAAAGTGTCTGCGGGTGTCTGTGAGTGTAGGCGAGTGTAGGTAGGGTATGTAGTGGCGTTTCTGTGAAAAATGTCATTACCATGTAATTACCATCCCTCATTTTTCACAGAATGAATCTGTTGATATCCTCAGCCGAGGGCATAACACGGGGCCCAACGCTGGACTCTGGAATAGTCCAACCAGTGCTGAGAGCATTCATGGACGACATCACGGCAACAACCGTGACCCACGTCCAAGCAAGGTGGGTGCTGGAGACGCTGGGAAGTGTAGCCTCCTGGGCTGGGATGCTGTTTAAAGCCAGAAAATCCAGGCTCATGGTCATCAAAAAGGGCAGAGTGACCAGCAAGTTCAGCCTTCAAGTCCAAGGTGAGCCCATCCCATCCATTGAAAGCAACCCAATAAAGTGCCCGGGTAAGTGGTTCAACGCATCACTGTCAGACGGAGCAAATGTTACAGAGGCGGTAAGGCAGACTGAGGAATGGCTGAGGAAAATCGAGAAATCTCTACTCCTTTCAAGACCTGGCTGTACCAGCATGGACCCTTGCCCAGGCTCCTCTGGCTCCTCACAGTTTATGACTTCCCTATGTCATCTGTCAAGGCCATTGAGAGGAAAACCAGCAAGCACTTACGGAGGTGGCTTGGCATCCCCCCAAGTTTCACCTCAGTGGACCTCTACATCAGGTCTGGCCAACTGCAACTCCCCTTGTCATCGGTGGTCGAGGAGTTTAAAGTAGCAAAGTGCAAAGCCCTCCTTAGCCTGAGGGATTCCAGGGATGACCTGGTGAACCAAGCAGGCGTCACAACCAGGTCGGGGCGTAAGTGGGCTGCCAACACAGCTGTGGAGCAGGCAGTGAGCTCTCTACAGTTGCGAGACATAGTTGGCAACCAATGTGTCCACAGGCAAGGCCTTGGCTCTGGCCACTTCCAAACATGGGGAAAGGCAAACTCAAAGACCAGACGGGGGATGGTGCAGGCAGAGGTGCGAAGCAGGGAAGAGGAGAAGCATATGGCCAGAGCAGTCGAACAAGGCTCCCAGGATGCCTGGACAAAATGGGATTTACCCAGGCGCAAGATCACCTGGAGAGACCTGTGGCGTCTGGAGCCATACAGAATCTCCTTCCTCCTGAGGTCTGTCTACAGCACCCTCCCTTCACCAGTGCATCTGCACTTGTGGGGGCTGAGAGAGGATCCACTCTGCAAGCTTGCAAGCAGAAAGGGACGCTGGCACACATACTGTCTGGGTGCAGAACAGCCCTAACCCAGGGTCGGTATAGGTGGCGCCATGATACAGTCCTGCGTTCCCTGGCTGACACCATTTAGCGTGAAAGGGTGAAGAGGAGACCAGCTAGCACAGCCCCAGCCAGAGCGATCACCTTCCTTAGTATAGGGAGGGAGCTAAACAGAGACTGACCACTGGGAGGACGAGGGCGAACATCCTTCACACCGCAAGCTCCTGGGAGATGAGGGTGGACCTTGGGAGGAAACCGCAATTTCCGGACATGGTTCAGACAACCCTCCGCCCAGACAGAGTGCTGTGGTCTGCTAAGGACCAGAAAGTCATCTTGGTGGAGCTCACAGTGCCATGGGAGGAGGGTTGTGACGAGGCACATGAAAGGAAAGCCACAAAATACCAGCAGCTAGCCCAGGACTGCAGAGACCAGGGCTGGCAGATGTGGGTGTTCCCTGTCGAGGTTGGGTGTCAGGGATTTCCAGCAAGGTCAGCATGGCACTTCCTTTCAGCGATAGGCCTGGATGAGCGTAGCAAGAAGCTTGCAACACGGAGGATGGGGGAAGAGGCGGAACGAGCCTCTTGTTGGCTATGGAGCAGGAGAGAGGAGGAATGCTGGAAACCAGGAGCAGATGGGCAGTGAGCTGGCCACTCACTGTTGGGCCCACCAGCTTGAGGGTGTTATGGTTCAGGGCCAAAACACCCAGAGATAGTTGGACACCATCTGACGACATCTGCTCCTGGCCAAAGGCAACAGCTACCTAATAAGGTAGCTGAGGAAGGCACCACTAGGTGTATGTAGCAAGACCGACCTGATATACCACATATGACCAAATGTACCACATACTAACCATGTCTGTGTATTGTATTCAAACCGACCTGATATACCACATATGACCCAATGTACCACATACTAACCATGTCTGTGTATTGTATTAAGACCGACCTGATATACCACATATGACCCAATGTACCACATACTAACCATGTCTGTGTATTGTATTCAGACCGACCTGATATACCACATATGACCCAATGTACCACATACTAACCATGTCTGTGTATTGTATTCGGACCGACCTTCTAATCTGCATTTGTCCTTTTAAACCAGATATTGTTCATATCTGTGTATGTGTATTCTCACTGACCTAATAAACATTTATGACCTTGCAAACATGCATTCTGACATGTCCTCCTAAACCATATAAAAGTCAGAAAAATCCTATTTCAGACTGTGACTGTAAAATGTAAAATTTTAACTTGGATGTATCTTAGTTACAAAAAAGCAAATTTTTTGGTGTTATTTTCATAGCTGTAACATCAAGGGAAAGGGTGGTCCTCTTAAACCATGCTTATTTCAGGTATGCTGAAAATGACCTGCTAAACCTTCCCGCCTGTATGTGTGTGTGTGTGTGTGTGTGTGTGTGTGCTCCACAGTGTGTGTACACTGGCGCGGCTACTGTACCCCAGTCTAAGTAGTCTGGGCTGTTTTCATGTGGCTTGAAGAGCAGCTTCTCCTCCTTTTCTCTGCTTTCAGACTCAAATGTCAGTTTTGTCTCCGTCTGTCTCCCTGATGAGGCCTCTTTTCCTCTCGCGCTTAGCTCAGTCCGCACCCCTCCCACCACCACCTCCACCTCCACCCCTATCACCTCCACCTCCTCCACCTCCATTCCCCAAGGAAGACGACTGTCTGTCTGTCTCCTTCAACGTCTCTCTTTCTCACTGTCCGTCAGTCTTTTTCTACATCTCCCTGTCCTGTCTCTCCCAGGCTGAAATAAATGTCTCACTCTGATTTTCTCACGTCGCACTCACTCATGCCGGTTTGAAGGCTACCTCTCTGTCTCTCTTTCTCTCTTTCTCTCTCTATCGTTCTCTCTTTCTCTCTGTCTCTCTTTCTCTCTTTCTCTCTCTATCGCTCTAACACACCCTTTTCTCTCCCTCTGTCTCCCTATCCACACCTCAGTTTCTCTCTCTCTCTCTCTCTCTCTCTCTCTCTCTCTCTCTCTCTCTCTCTCTCTCTCTCTCTCTCTCTCCATCTCTCTCTATCTCTTACATTCCCTCTCTCTTACCTTCTCTCTCTCTCTCCCTCTCTCCCTCTCTCTTACATTCTCTCTCTCTCTCCTTCTCTCCCCCCTCTCCACTACTAAAGTACCATACCATGCTGTACTGAGCAGAGCTAAGCAGAGCTGAGCAGTCGGTGCGGGCATGCCTGGATTGGCCATCAGGCACACAGGCCATTTGCCTGGTGGACTGTCGATGATTTTGGCCTGATCTCCTCCCCCCAATGTAGTCGTATCAGTCCTCATGTCACTATAGCTGACCTCTTCAAGTCAGATTTATATATTCATTTTTGGTGTTGTGTGTCAAAATAGCTCTTAATATATGAATGAAAATGATATCATGGGCTTCATTTTCTCTCTAAATGCCTACTGGACCGGTCTTGCCTGAAAATGCCCGACCTGATTTTTTTGACCCAGTCCAGAGCTGGGTGTGGGCGGTGTGGTGTGGTGTGGTGTATTTTAGTGTAGTGCAGTGGTTCCCAAACTTTATCATGACACATATACCGATAGATTCTGGCCAAGGCCCCCCTTACTCGTGCCACACTATTTCTTCTGCGCACCCCTTTCACAACCGTAGTCTAGGTCTGTGAGTCTGTTTCCCATTGGATATATAAAATAACGATAATGGTACTAATGTTTAGAGATGCCGTAGATTAGGATAATGCAGTTTTGAACTGAAGGGATTTTTTTTATTTTTTTATTTTTTGTTTATTTTAGTCACTCAATTTATCCAAATTATTTATCTCGCCTTTCCTGCCAACCTGCCACGGCCCCCCAGGGGTCCCCGGCCCCCACTTTGAAAACCACTGGTGTAGTGTAGTGTAGTGTAGTGTAGTGTAGTGGGGCAGGCGTGTGGGCGGTGCAGGCGGGCGTCGGGCAGCTATTATTATTCTCCGGTGAGGGACTGTCAGTGGGCTCCTCAGAGACATGACACCAAACTCGTCTGCTGGAAGTGTACTGCCGCGCTCCCTTTCTGTCCAATCAGATACTCGTAAAGCCATGACACCTGGCAGGGGAAGGTAAATGGTGAGCCCAGAGAGAGAGAGAGCGAGAGAGAGGGGAAGAGAGAGAGAGAGAGGAGAGAGAGAGAGAGGAGCGACTGAGGGTGTAGAGGGAGAGAGAGAGAGAGAGAGAGAGAAGAGAGAGAGAGAGAGAGAGAGCAATGACTGAGGGTGTAGAGGGAGAGAGACAGGGAGAGAGAAAGAGAGAGAGAGAGACTGAGGTGACAGAGACAGAGAGAGAAACAGAGAACAAGAGATAGATAAATACATTGAGAGAGGAGAGGAGAGGAGAGGAGGGAGATGGAGAGTGGAGGGGAACAGGAGAGAGATGGAGAGTGGAGGGAAACAGGAGAGAGATGGAGAGGAACACGGGTGTGCGCTCAGCATACAGACAGGATGACAGGAGACTACCCAACACCACTGGAGACACCGAGGAGAGAGAAGAGAGTCAAGTGCTGTTTTTTTTCCTCCGCTGAAGAGAAAAAGGCAATGCTTTTACTCAAATGGGTATAACATCAAATGGGTATCATTATATATACATCATGTGAATGTCTGCCTTGCTCCAGACTGCGCCGCGTACCGTATAGGTTTGTATTTCAGCCTCAGACACCGGTGTCTGGAGTGTCTTTTTGTTTTATTATTCTCCTCCTTCATATGGTTCTGAAGGATTCCATTTTTGAAAATGCATCTTTCAATCCAGTTGTAAAGGTATCCATGTGCAGTGTTGCACTTGATGTCAAATGGGGGATGGAGCTGTTAGTGGAGGAAACTGCAGACCACAGGCACTAGCAGGGTTTTCATAAAAGATGCAGTAGTGAACACACACACACACACACACAGACACACACACACACACACACACACACACACACACACACACACACACACACACACACACACACACACACACACACACACACACACACACACACACACACACACACACACACACAGTAAGTCACACACATTCCATCTCAGACAGTATGTACACGTACTGTGGACTATAGACGCACATGCATACGCGTGCACTCATCCATTCACACACATGCACACACATTCACACCCACACACACACACACATGCTCAGGCATCATGTATGTGGAAATGTGTGTATGTGTATTCCCCTGCCCATTTCACCTTTATGCAGGAAAGCATAAAAGAAAACAAAAGCACAATAAGACGAGGTAACACTCAGCCATCAGCCTATACCGCCACCCTCCACCCTGGACATACTAATAAAAGCTAGCCGGCGTAAAATGGTCTGTCTCCATGCCTTTCTCCCCTGGGACGGAGAGAGAGAGAGAGAGAGAGAGAGAGAGAGAGAGAGAGAGAGAGAGAGAGAGACCCCGCGCTGCCGCGCCGCAATGTGAATTGGCTTTTCTGAAAAGGAGGCTGAATTAAGTCAATCTGACATTGCATGGCAATAAGCTTTGTTTCATTCCCAGTGCAGCATTCATTTGTGGCACTGGGAGATTTGTTGCATGATTGACAATTAGGAGACGCTGACCTAGTTCTTTGTAATGGAACAAAAAAATGGTTTTCATGGGACAGTTCTTCCCCGTCTCTTTCTCTCTCTATCTCATTCTTTCTTTCTTTCTTTCTCCCTCTCTCTCGCTCTTGCTCACTCTTCATCTTTTTTCTTTCTTCTTTTTGTTCTTTCTTCTTTTTTTCTTTTCTGCTGTTTGTATTGTTCTGACCCCTCATCTTTAGGAATAAAAGACATTGCTCTCTCTCGCTCCCTCTCTCTATACCCCCTTTAGTAATAGCATGTTCATGCCCCCGCTCTCTGAAGAGAGATGTATAGTGTGATTATAATGTATGCAGCATTCAGGGCAGTCTGTCCCCTTATTGTAAATTGCTTGAGATCTCTTTACACATCAGTGCCCCTATCCAACGATTCTAACAGTAAATTTGCTATTGAAAGGGGACGAGTGGAAGAAAAGAATGGAGCTGCTGCCATTCAGATATATGAATCTGTTGAGACTTGGGCTTCTGGTTACACACACATAGGCCTTTTTTTCTGATCAGTTCACGCACACACATACACACATGCTCACACAAACACATGCATGCATGCTTGCACGCACACATACGCACGCACGCACACACAAACACACACACGCATGC
>NC_085869.1:10772649-10775149 GCF_034702125.1 Engraulis encrasicolus
TGCAGGGCCTGATTTAGATGGGCTAGGGCCCCTAGGCAACAGGTTATCTGAGGCCCCCCACAAAAATCTAATTGTTTATCAAAATGACATAGGCAGAATCTTAATTCCAAACTAGGAATTAAAGCTAACACATTTGCAGACATTTTTTTCAATTCTGCATCTTCTCACTATTCTCCGATTTTTTTTTAATCCCCCCGACTGGCCAAGCGGGGGCCCCCTGGCAGGTGGGGGCCCCTAGGCTGTAACCATATCTAGCCTATGCGTTAATCAGTCGATGGTCACCTGTTCCAATCTTCTCCAGTCCTCTCTTCTACTGTACTCTGTCCAGAGCAGCACAGTACAACACAGCACAGCACAGCACAGCACAGCACAGCACAGCACAGCACAGCACAGCACAGCACAGCACAGCACAGCACAGCACAGCACAGCAAAGACCACCTCAGAAAGCCCGATGGGCCCACTCCAAACAGAAGTGAAAGCAGCGCAGCTTTTTCTCCTGCGGGATTTGTGTGTGTGTGTCTGTGAGGGGGGTTGCTCTATACGCGCATGTGTATGTACTGTATGTGTGTGTGTATTCATGGTATTGGTGAGAGGTGGGGAGTTGGAGGGGGGTGGGGGGTGTGTGTGTTGCGGGACGACCATCTCTTGTGATCCGCACGTCTCACTTTCTCCATTGTTTCGCTGCGAGTCAGCATCTTTTGTCTGCGCCACTGATTCGTCTTTTGATCTGTGCGAGTGATTTATCTGCATGGAATCGTTTTCCTCTCACAATCCCCCTCAGGAAATTTGGAATGAGTCTCCCTCCCGTAACCTTGGCAGGGCCAAACAAAGCTTGATAGCTGATCTCATGTATTTTGATGCACTTCTCCGCTGCGCTGCGTTGCGGTGGCGGGAGGCGGGAGGCGGCCGCAGCACCGCGCAGCTCCTTCGGAAAATGAAAAGGGAAAATGACCGTGTCCTTCACTCACCACACACACACACACACACACACACGCACACACCCCTCTCCATCCTATCCGAGGCTCCTTAAATAATACATGGGCTGCACTCGCTGTCAATCTTCATGCAGAGGCGGGCCTAACGGCCTGCGCTGAAAAACACCTCGACACTTATTAACTAGGCAGATAAGCATCATTCTTCTCTTCTCTTCAGCAGCCCCTCTCCTCTCCTCTCCTCTCCTATTCAATTTTATTCTCTATCTCTTTTTCCGTCTTTTTTCTTCTCTTGATCATTCTATCTGTCTATATCTCCTCTTTTTTCTTTTTCAATGCTTCTCTAACTCCCTCTGCCTCGTTCTTTTTTTGTCAGCTCCCTTTCGCTTTTTTGTTGTTATTCATGCTGCCTTATAGTTTCTTTAAAATTCTCGACCCTTCTTGATACATATCTCTCTTTTTTTGAATATTCTTTTTTTTTAATCGTTTTTTTTTACCCCAACCTTTGTTTAGCTCCTTTTTTCTCTTCCTCTCTCTATCTCTCCCTCTCTCTCTTGTTTTCCAACCCTTCATCATCTCTTTCCTCACCTCTTTCTTTCAACTCTTATTCATCCCTCTCTCTTGCCTTTTTTCCTTCACCTTTTTTCCGACTCCTCTTCTGTGTCTCTTGCTATCGTTCACCTTACACTGGTGAGTCATGTGTCTCATGGCACGCCTGCTACACAGGGCCGCATTAAGATGACCTGGGGCCCCTAGGCTGCAAGTTGCTGTGGGCCCCCCCTGGAAGGCAAATATCGCCACAAATGTACATAGTGTCAGTCATAATTAAAAGCTAGGAATTAACCACCAATTGTACTTAGCAGGACAGATGATTTTGCCCTTTTGCCCAGTCAGGGTCCCCCTTGGCAGGTCGAGGCCCCTAGGCTGCAGCCATACCGAGCCTGTGTGGGGGCCCCTGGCAGGTGGGGGGCCCCTAGGCTGCAGCCATATGTAGCCTGTGTGTTACTCCGGCCCTGGTGCTACATCTTGCTTTCAGCTGTTCCCCTCACCTGCTGCTATGGCGTTGGCTTTGGAAGGAGACTGTAATGCGCCTGGACGGCAACAGTTTTCCCCTCTGTTTGCCTGCTTAAAAGCGCGGCGGGTTTGGGGGATTGGAGTTGACAACCCTGAGGGTATTGGAGGAGATGTTTGCCTTCTTTTTTTTTCCCCTCTATCCCCTCTCTTCTCTTTCCCTCTTGCCATCTCCTTCTCTCTCTTTCTCTCTCTGGCGATCTTTCTTGCTCTCTCTCCTGTGGTTTCTCTCTCTCTCTCTCTCTCTCTCTCTCTCTGGTGATCACTCTTTCTTTGGTCTCTCTCTTTCTCTCTCACTCTTTCTTTCTCTCTTCTCTCTTACATTTCTTATCTCTGCTTTCTCTCTCTCTCTCTCCTTTCTCTTCCATGGTTTCTCTTTCCTTTCTCTTTTCTCTCTCTCACTATCTCTCTATCTCTCTCACTCTCTCTCTATCTCTCTACCTCTCTTTCCACTTGTGCTTCAGCGCAGCTGTTTCAGTCTCTCCCCCACCAGCTGT
>NC_085869.1:10782649-10805149 GCF_034702125.1 Engraulis encrasicolus
ATGCATGTGCGTGCGTTTGTTTGTGTGTGCGTGTGCGTGTGTGTGTGCGTGTGTGTGCGTGTGTTTGTGTGCGTATTTGTGTGTTGTTTTTATCTGCTTCACGGATTTTGTCTTGAGGTTTATGGTGTCCTAAAAATGTGCCTGGTATCTTTTTACTCCTCTCGCTCTCTCTCTCTCTCTCTCTCTCTCTCTCTCTCTCTCTCTCTCTCTCTCTCTCTCTCTCTCTCACTCTCTCTCTTCCTGCTTTCCTCTTTTTCCTCTCCATGTTGCGGCCTTCTTTTTCCTATTTTGTTTTCACCTTCTCTCTGTTCTCCTCTCCTCTCCTCTCGTCTCCGCCTTCCCTCTCCTCCGCAGCTATAGCTATACTGGAAGATGAAACACTCTGTAATTCTTGGAGAATGTGGTGTTCATTACCATCACTGTTTGCCCTCTGGGGCAGCAACGTTCAATAGAGCAGATTGTCTTTTCTTTTTTTTAAAAACTCTCTCTCCCCCCTTTCTCCCCTCCTCGCTTCTCCTCCCTTCTCCCCTTCTCCCCATGCACACTCTTAAACGCTCTGAGATTGCTGTGGCCAGTTTTTTTTTTTTTTTTTTTGGTTTGTTGTTTTTTTTTTTCCCTTTTTCTTTTTCTCCTCTGACTAGGTTGCCCCGTGCACCCACAATGTTCAAATAATTTGTGTGATTATTTGGTTTAACTGTTGGATGGATGCAGGATAATATAATTTTAAATATAATATCTTTTTTTATTGCCTCGGGACAAAGACCTCAACCGCTGCTGCTTCCAAAGTCACCACTCTCTCAGCCTTTTCCAATACATACAAGTGCCACATGATTAATATGGAGCTGGTTCTATATCAAGTTGTTATAATTTAAGCCTCATTCTATGTGTTATACGTATCTATACGCCTCCTTGTCAATGTGTTGTTATTTAAAGTGCAAATGTTGGTGTAGAATGAATGATGAGTATGACAGTTAGTAAGTTTGAGGAGTGAAAAAGGGCTAGTTGCTTGACTTTTAAAGTTGACTATTTTTTCCACTTTTTTTACCCACAATTCTCCTGATGAGGTCACAGCATGAAGGAAGCGTGATGATAGGGCTATTTTTAAACAATTAAAAACGCTTGAAGTAGCTGAACACGTTCTCAGCAGTGTAACAAGGGACCTGACATTCAAAACCGAGGCAGCTGCAAGTGTGCAAATCATTTATTAAAAAAAAAAAAGAAGAAAAAAAAGTCAACGTAGCCTTTGCAATATTCATTCACTTAAAAAAAAGAAAAGAGCCCTTAGGTTTTAAACGGTTTCAAACAAAGCTAAATATTATAGTTGGAGTTGAAAAGTGCAGCAGACACAGCAGTACCTGTAGTGATTTTGCCAAAGACGGGAAGTATTAATCCAGAGGTGATCCAGCCATGGAACTTAAACTTGACTTCAGTTAGAGGCCTCCTGTCTTTTCTTTTCTCTTCTTTTTTTTCTATTTTTCTTTTCTTTTTAATTTTTTGTTCTACTTTTTGCCAATGGAGGTGGCAAGAGGGCACCAGCAGGAGGGACATACTTAAAGATTTCTAGAGGCAGAATTCCCTCGGTGACACTCACTACACACAGAGAGAGACACACACACACACACACACACACACACACACACACACACACACACACACACACACACACACACACACACACACACACACACACACACACACACACACACACGTAGACACTACACAGAAACAGACACACACACACACACACACACACACACACACACACACACACACACACTCCCATTTTTTATCTTCCACTGTCTCTCAGGTGCATGGCATGCGTGGCATTCCTATTCTCTCCCTCTGCTTTTTTTCTCTGCCTTTCTCTGTGTGTGGATTGCATGACATTCTCATCCTCTCATTCTTTTCTTTCTCTGACTCTCTCTCTCTCTCTCTCTCTCTCTCTCTCTCTCTCTCTCTCTCTCTCTCTCTCTCTTTCTCTGTCTGCGCTGTGAGGATAGAGTGGGATTTGTCAGTGTGGAACCCTCAGGTCAGTCTGTTCCATTGTTCGCCTCTCGCCACGTTAGCTCCAGGCACGCACTCTACTCTTTCTCTTTCTCTTTCTCTTTCTGTCTTTTCTTCCCCTCT
Organism: Engraulis encrasicolus; assembly: GCF_034702125.1. Taxonomy (NCBI): domain Eukaryota; kingdom Metazoa; phylum Chordata; class Actinopteri; order Clupeiformes; family Engraulidae; genus Engraulis; species Engraulis encrasicolus. The sequence continues at coordinate 10,784,777 of NC_085869.1, forward strand.
CTTCTCTCTTTTCCTCTTCTTCTCATCTTATGAAGGTGCTCATCTTTTTCAGGGGGTCCTAATGAAGATTACCCTTCTCTGCCGTGCGGTGCGCTCTCCTCTCTTCTCTTCTCTTCTCCTCTCTTCCCCTCTCCTCTCCTCTCCTCTCCTCTCCTCCCCTCTCCTCTCCTCTCCTCTCCTCTCCTCTCCTCTCCTCTCCTCTCTTCTCTTCTCTTCTCTTCTCTTCTCTTCTCTTCTCTTCTCTTCTCTTCTCTTCTCTTCTCTTCTCTTCTGCTCTCCTCTCCTCTCCTCTCCTCTCCTCTCCTCTCCTCTCCTCTCCTCTCCTCTCTTCTCCTCTTGCCTTATCGTTATCCGAGGCTGTGCCACACGCTAATTGATGCACCCCTGCCAATTCACACTTCGTCCCTGCCACCGACCCCCATTACGGGAGCTGCCCTTCCCCTTCTTATGGAAATCTCAGCTAGCTTTGCGCTTCATTTATTTATTAATTTCGATTTTTTTTTTTTTCCATTCTGCTCACCGCCACCCTCCCTGCGTCAGTGCTCTCAGGGCTAACTAGAGAGGAGGATATCTTTAGAAAGAGAAAAAAGAAAATAGTAATATTAATCTCAAGAGAGGCTGAAAAGTCTTGGATTCAGCTAATGTTATGTGGCACAGTCGTTGCCTCAGTGATTGGCCATTGTGTTCATTGTTAAGACGGCAGGTGGGGCGGCCTGGTCTTTAACTGGCATGTAACCTGAAGGCCAGTTTCTTCAAGCAACTCATACATTTTTCCAACCTTATATTAATGTTTGAAAAGTTTCATGCTTAATAGTCAGCCTGCCATCAGCAGCTAAGGTGCTTAAATAAACTTTTGATGGCATGTTTTGTTAAAAGTTGGCAACCATGCCAGATGTTATCAGCATGGGCTAAGGTTTCAGAATCACCTGGTTGCCAACATGGAACTTGACCTTTAAGGTCAAATATGAAGGTCAAAAGGTCAACCACGGTCAAATAACAGTGTTATTTAGTTAAAAATTGTTAAAAAGATGTTGAAAGTGGGCAACCATGCCAGAAGTCATCAGCATGGACTAAGGATTCAGAATCAACTTGTTGCCAACATGGAACTTTAGGGTCAAATTTGAAGGTCAAAAGGTCAAAACCTATGTATTTTAAGGTTAGACTTTTTGGAGGACTGTGTTCATGGAAATCTTTTTCAAAAGTTGGCAACCATGCCAGAAGTTATCAGCATGGGCTAAGGTTTCAGAATCACCTGGTTGCCAACTTGGAACTTGACCTTTAGGGTCAAATATGAAGGTCAAAAGGTCAACCACGGTCAAATAACAGTGTTATTTAGTTAAAAATTGTTAAAAAGATGTTGAAAGTGGGCAACCATGCAAGAAGTTATCAACATGGACTAAGGTTTCAGAATCACCTGGTTGCCAACATGGAACTTGACCTTGAAGGTCAAATCTGAAGGTCAAAAACAATGTATTTTCTGGTTTGCCTTTTTTGGTGATCTTTATATTCATGGAATTCTTGTTTTCAAAAGTTGGCCACCATGCTAGAAGTTATCAGCATGGACTAAAGTTTCAGAATCACCTGGTTACCATATAGAACTTGACCTCTAAGGTCAAAAGGTCAACCGAGGTCAATAAAAAAAAACACAATTTTTTTGGTGGTGTGCTTTCAGTTTTTTGCATGGTATTGTATATTGAATAATTAGTAGGCCTATAGCTCATTAGCATAAAATTAACTTAAACTTGTATTTTCACTCTGGTCATCTAAATTACTTTATTCTTCTTTGTGAAGCACATTAAGCTGCTGGTATGAAATGGGATATGCCTTGGCTCACCAGTGAATTTGCTTTGCCCCATCAATTCACAGGCTTTCCATAGAAAAAAACAATGACTTCTGTTATTTCTAATGTGCTTCAAATGGTTATAGCAATGAAGGACACTTGCTGATTTGCTATGTCATATCATGGTTAGGAAATTAAACATACAGTAAGAGTAGATCAAGTAATTGCACACTTTTCTTGATGTTCTCATAACTACTGTAGAATGTTCTGTTGCAATTTCCCAGGCTTGAGGTTTTGTGTCACCTGTCCAAAGCAAAATGCTTATCTTTGGGTATTGATCGGTCTAGACATGACTTTTTTCCAGAAAGACAAAAAGGCAATTGATATGTTACCACCAAGTGATGCATATGGATTGCATCTTGCATTAGCAAATCAGCAGGCAAATGTATGCCTGTAGTCTGACAAAGTACATATTAACAAAGACACTGAGGAGGCAGGTGGTTGGAAAGTTGTAGACCAACACTTGATGGCTGTGTGCCAAAGGAAACCTCCAGTTCCACATAGTAGCTTAGGACTGATCATTTGTGGTTGTAGAACCAAGTGGACAATACATGCCTGCAGTTGCCTGAGGAATGGACAGCCCTGTATACCTGCATGTGATTAAAATGTAGAATGTTTAAACACCGTAGGGATAGAACATGATCTGGATGACACAACCTTTTTGTAATAACAGCAACAATAGCTCCTTCAAATACATAAATATTCAGTATGTACTGACATCACATTTGAATTTGAATTATCGTTTTAGTTATTATTGCAGTAAAGAAACAATATGATGAATTACATTCTTGTTATTGACCATTTGCAATAATCACGTTCATTCATACCCTAATAATAAAGACTATATAACTTCTAAATATACAGTCCCCTAAAGTATTGGAACAGAAAGGCAAATTTCCTTGTTTGTATTGTTCACTGAAGACTTGGGTTTAAAGGGGCTCTAAGTAGGATTAAAAGGTTCATTAATCACTGTTCAGAGTCATCTGATACTTATTTGAGTCATTAGTAGGTGAAGGGTGACTCTCGCGACCACTTCCACAGTCCACTGTCAGAAAACCCCAAATGCAGCTTTTGACAGCGCTGTCCGCTTCGGGAGAAACCTCATCAAAACAGTGTTTTATTTTCTTTAATTTTCTTTAATATTATTTGTTCCAATACTTTCACTCACATAAAATGATTTAAATAATAAGAAATATCTCCTCCAGGTACTAATTATTTCATAAATCATGCAAACAACATGTATTTTATGAAAGCACATCACAAAAATTCAAATTTTTTTTTTTTTTTTTTTACCTCGGTTGACCTTTTGACCTTCAAATTTGACCTTAAAGGTCAAGTTCCATGCTGGCAACCATGGACCATGAAACCTTAGTCCATGCTGATAACTTCTAGCATGATTGTCAACTTTTGAAAAAGAATTCCATGGATATGAAGACCCCCCCCCAAAAGGCAAGCTAAAAAAATGCTTTGTTTTTGACATTCAAATTTGACCTTGAAAGTCAAGTTCCATGTTGGTAACCAGGTGATTCTGACACTTTAGTCCATGCTGATAACATCTAGTATGGTTGCTGATATTTGAAAAAGAATTCCATGAATATACAGTTCCCAAAATCAACTAACCAGAAAATACATTGTTTTTGACCTTTTGACCTTCACATTTGACCCTAAAGGTCAAGTTCCGTGTTGGCAACAAGTTGATTCTGAATCTTTAGTCCATGCTGATGACTTCTGGCATGGTTGCCCACTTTTAACATCATTTTAACATTTTTAACTAAATAACACTGTTATTTGACCGTGGTTGACCTTTTGACCTTCATATTTGACCTTAAAGGTCAAGTTCCATGTTGGCAACCAGGTGATTCTGAAACCTTAGCCCATGCTGATAACTTCTGGCATGGTTGCCAACTTTTAACAGAAAATGCCATCAAACATTTATTTTAGGGTCTTGGCAGGCTGACTATAATGGTTCATCGACTTCTAACAGACTTTGGATTCCTGTTGGTGACCCTCCAGTATGTGTTTAGAGTTAGGCCTTCCCTATGTTACCAAAATATTTTCGTTCACACCATCCGCAAATCCACTTAAATATGCTGCCAAGAGCTGTCATGCATATGTTACGCCTGCCCAGTAAGGAGAATCCCATTCAAGTCTCCGTTTTTCTCTGTTTATATACAAGCGCTTACTGGAGTTTTCTTACTTCAGAGTTTTTATGAAGAATCGCTTTCAGAGAAAAACACTCGAAAGGCACCAATGAAGGGAAAGGTCTTTGTATATCAAAATACCCGGTATGTATAAACACCCCCCGAGAGTAAACCTTAGGTACCTTGCTACTGTGCAGCGTGGCACACCAAAAATGTCCATTTAGAGAATGCCATGATGTAGTTGTAAATGTTAGAGCATTAACCCATTGTGTCCTGGAGACACATATACGCTGCATTAAGTTTTTTTAGATTTTAGCGGTTTTATTAAAAATGTGGGTAAGATAGAGCTGAATGAACACATTCTAAGGCAAAACGAGGGTCCTAGATTTTAAATGCAACTCATCTCAAGTTTGTATGTGCTTCGGAGGAGATATTTAGGATTTAATAGGTAGAGGGCACTCTTTCCCAAAAAGGGCTTAGGACAAAATGGGTTAAGCAACCCGATATAATATTTGCAGTTCTTCACTACAAGTTTGTTTCTCTGAAACAGAGTGAACATAGTACGTTTTATGCACATGTACGTGTACAACATGTGAACACGGTGCAAAGCTAGCACACGCTGTGTTGCCAGATGTGTCTGACCAAATCCCGCCCCAAAAGGTTCTCAAAAACCAAACCAAAATGCGCTAAATTCCGCCCAAATTCAACAAATTACATTGACTTCCATGGGCCCAAAACGGCAAAAAAATCCCGCCAAATGGCCAATTTTTCCCATTTTTACCCGCCAACGCTCATCCCAAGTAGCCCAATTGGGCGGGCACCCGCCCAATCTGGCAACACTGAGCACACGTCTTTGTGGTGTAGTTCTAGTCTCTCTCTGTCAGCCTTTATCATGTTTTAGTCCTGGGCGCGAGTGGAAACGACCCAGTTCCAGGTCCTTGAGAAGTCAGCTGTGGAATCTCAGGCCTGGCAGCTTGACAGCCCCTGAGATACATGCATGTATAAGAGAGGCTGGACTGGCCACCTGGCATAGCGGGCATTTCCCGGTGGGCCTCGCACCCTCTTGGGCCCCCATTGTCAGAAATGTATAATTCTTTAAAAAAAAAGTTTTTTAAACATTTCTGAAAATAGAGGCCCACGAGGGTGCGGGCCCACGAGGGTGAGTCAGTTCCTCACCGCTAATTATGGGGGCCCTTAAGCCAAAAATACCCGGGCCCTATTTCTCCCCCAGTCAGGCCCTGTGTATAAGAAAGGCCTTGAGTAATGGATGGAGGTCTACGTCTACGTGTATGCGCTCGTTCAAACTTTCCATGAGTTGCAGGCTGAGGGGCTAATTCGCTAATGCTGTCATATGGTCTCACTTCCTGCGTTTATTTGTTGAAAATCACTCCTATTTCCTCCCCTCTCTTCGGCGGCGATTAAAATCCATTTAATATGAGGAATCAGGAATGGCTCTCAGATGTTTGTTTTTTCCTGATACCATTCCAAAAACATTTTGATTGCAGATGTCAGATTGCATGATGTCTATCTCCCTCTTGTTGCCCTCTCCTACCTCCTCCTTCCTCCCCCCCCTCTCTCTCTCACATTGCCCTCACCACCTTCCACCTCCCTCCCTCCCTTCCTCTCTCTCTCTCCCTCTGTCACTCTCTCTCCCTCCCTCTCTCTCTCTCTCTCTCTCTCTCTCTCTCTCTCTCTCTCTCTCTCTCTCTCTCTCTCTCTCTCTCTCTCTCTCTCCCTCTCTCTCTTTCCCTCCTTCTCCCTCTCTCTCCCTCTCTCTCTCTCGCTTCCTGGCCCTATTTCCCCATGTTTCCTTTTCTCCACACCACACCACAACCCCCCCCACCCCCACCTCCTCCTCTATAAATTGAAACCCATTTAAGCCGTTTAGCCAGTTTTTCTCACAGCAAATTGTTTTTGTGACCCGTGGAATGTAACAGGAAATGCTTTTTTCCCCGCCGTCCAATCCCCAGTGTGGCGAAGGCCGTGGCCTCTGTCGTCAGTTATCCCGCTGCAGCCCGGCAAAGAGGAAAGCAATCTGCCATTGCACCACACACACCACACGAGGAGAGGAGAAGGAGAAGGAGAAGGAGAGTAGGAGAAGGAGAAGGAGGAGAGGAGTGGAGGAGGTAGAGGTGGAGTGACAGCCAGAGACTGGGAGGGAGAGGGCGGGAAGAAGGTGGGGGGAGTTGGGAATGAGAGGGGGATGGACAGAGAAATAGAGAGAGAGGTGGGAAGACTTAGACACCGATTTAGACATTTCAGAGAGAAACAGAGAGGCTGAGTGGGGTTTTTATGGTATCAATATTTTTCACCCTCCTCAGACATTTGGCCAATGGGTGTGGACGTGAGCCCCATTGCGGAGCTCTGTCGTGGGGCCTTCTCTGCTGCTCAGGCAGGCCAATGTCTTAAGTGCTCTGCAGTGATACAAACAATAGCTCAGTCCTATACAGACATTCACACACAGACATACAGAGATTCTTCCACAGATGGACAGACAGACAGACAGACACACACACACACACACACACACACACACACACACACACACACACACACAAATACACACACACACGGGAACAAGAAAACAAGCGTGTGCTGTTGACGTTCCTCATTGTAAGTGTCAGTGTCACGGCTCAGCTCGGGCAGGCTTTCGGCATCCCCGTTCTCATGTCCTCCTTGCGGTGACGCGCCACTCAGACTCCGAGATCTGAGACAGTCATATGAAACCACAGGCTCACAGACCTCACGGTAGGGACACATAGGAGGCGAAGCGAGCGAAGCGAAGAGAGGCAAAATCCAACCGTCATCAGGTCGTCGCAGCGAATCAAATGGAATGGAACAGTTATGTTGTTGATTTGATTGGGCCGCGGCAGGCGAATTCGCTCCTCATTTGCATAACATTAAACTTTCTTTAATAAACTTCGCTTCGCTCCTGTTCGCTTGCCATCGCTTGCCTTCGCCTCTCTCAATGAATGGCAAAGTTAGCAAATTCGTGTGTATGTGTTAGAGGTGCTCCGATTGCTCGGCTGCCGATCATGACCGGCCGATAATGGCCAAAAATAGCCTGATCGGTGATCGGAAAAACATGCCGATCAAAAAACCGATCGAGAGATATTAAATTCCTCACGCAACCATTTGCCTTTACACCTGGCGCTGCATGTAGGCGCTGGCTCTGCACAGCTGCAAGTGCACCAAAAGAAGGCATCTTTGCTTGTCTATAACTTTTCGCCATTCCCCCCTTCATTTCCACCATTCATAACCATATCTGCATCAACAATGATCTGATTTTCCGATCCATGCGCCGTTTACCTGACAATGTAATTTGCGATTGAGTACTCGTACGTTATAACCTGTGTAGTTGCCTCGGTCAGCACGCGACAACTTCACGTTGTCAGCACAAACATGTCAATTATTGTTTTCAAAAGTTGTAATTGGCAGTCAGTCGATTAGTTTGATAGTCGCTGAAACACCAAACGGCGACAGATGTGGTTAAAACTTGAGAGAGACATTCAGAACGGTAGTGGAGCACTGCAACTGTGGACGGTGACAGAGAGGGGAGGGGCTCTCCTCACGAGGCTGCTCATTTAAAGCGACAGGTTGTTTTTTTCTCGTATGTGGAAGACTATTTGATGTAATGTTTCAGTTTCAATTCAATCTTAAATAGTTTAGTTATTCTATGCAATAACTTATACATTGATTAATACTGTAGACTGTATTACCAACACTAGTCTGAAAGATAATAATAATAATAATAATAATAATAATAATAATAATAATAATAATAATAATAATAATAATAGCCTAATAATAGACATGTGCAAATTAAGATTGATTGGTTTATGGGCAGAAATGGTATTCAATAAGGATAATTAATATGCTAAAAAAATAGGAAATCATTTTTGAGATCGGCAATGATCGGTAATCGGCAGATAAAGATTTTTGGTGATCGGTATCGGTGATCGGGCCAAAAAATGATGATCGGAGCACCTCTAGTATGTGTCCCTACCGTCAGGCTCATAACATACAAGCCTGGCGCACTACCAGAGGCTGAAGAACAGTAAAGTAAATATAGTGGAAGACATCCAATTATTGACATATCACCTATTACCAGACACTCCCGAGTTGCATAAAAATACGTTTTTTAATGTGACAACGTTTCGGCCTATCGGCCTCCCTCAGGTCACATGTGCGGCACTTTCAATTATTGACATGTCTCCTATTATCACTGCAACTGCGGTTTGACTTAAAATAATGCTTCACCTTGCGAAGACAAAGAAGGTTTTTACTGTTATCAACTGCAAATACTTTAACTAGCTATGCAAATGTATATGCACATATAAACACACATCTCCCAACCTTTCTGGCTCCCGAAGCCCCAAAGGGGTCCCGTCTACTGTGAGGTGTCATTAACCCCTTATTATATGGTGTGACGTCATCGGTCGAATGCTCCATTCATTTCAACGGGGCTCCCCAACGTTCGCACATCTGTTATTTTTCGATAACGGACGGGTTGGTCTATAACAGACCGCTGTCAATGGCAACAAGACAGAACACCGCTAAAGCGACGTTTCAGCAAGACTCTAATCAGCTGCTGTGATAGACAACACCTGTTGTCCTGGCTACCTAGCTGTTGCCTAGCGGTGTTCCACAACGGCACTGTTTTGTTTTGCGCAGCAACAATCTTTTGACATTAAAAACTATAATAGACTTAACATTAAATAGGCCTAAAGAAATGTCCCCGCCATGTGTGAATCATTTAAGTATATCCATATAATAAGCGGGTTAACGTTCGGCGAGTCGGTCGCTTTGTGGAATAGCAGCACTTCAGAGTGCGCTCCGCGTCGGGGTCTAAAGATTCTCTCTGTTGTGCTGCTATTCCACGGTAGCGACCTTCTCGCCGAACGTTAACCCTTACTTAATGCACGCCACACCTCCAGTGGCACGCTGTAATAGCTCATTGCCATTCTGGTAACAGGAAATTTACAACGCTGTGTCTTAACGGGTTAAGCCTTGCACTGCACTGCCCCGTTCGCAACAGCTATCCCCTCCTGCTATCCCTATTACTGGGGGTGCAGGAGCAGGACCAGGGGCAGGGGTAAGAATAGTTGAGATGGCACACACACACACACACACACACACACACACACACACACACACACACACACACACACACACACACACACACACACACACACACACACACACACACACACACACACACACACACACACACACACACACACACACACACACACACACACACACACACACACACACACACACACACACACACACACACACACACACTGTGTGGGTGTGTGGGTATGGGGATAGTTGAGATGCCTCCTGCCTCCTCCCGCACCGTCCCCGTCCCCGTCCCCGTCCCGTCCCCACCCCCGTTGGTGGCAGCAGGGGCATGCTGGCCCCTGAGGCCCCTGAGGGGTCCATAGCTCTCCACTGTGATGTGTTATTAAGCCCCCCCCCCCCTGCCATGGCCCCCCCACGGCCCCCAGTAAACACACATTAATTAAGCAGTTAGACACGGCCCCGTCCCCTAACCTGCAGAGAGGCAATGATGACATGACCCTCCCAAAGCAGAGAGAGAGAGAGAGAGAGAGAGAGAGAGAGAGAGAGAGAGAGAGAGAGAGAGAGAGAGAGAGAGAGAGAAGAGAAGAGGGGGAAAAGAGAGAGTAACAGAATGAAATGTAGAGGTGTAAAGGGCAGAGGGAGGGGCAGAGAGAGAGAGAGAGAGAGAGAGAGAGAGAGAGAGAGAGAGAGAGAGAGAGAGAGAGAGAGAGAGAGAGAGAGCGAAAGAGAGAGCTAGAGCCGAGGTCGTAGTACAGTGTAAGCGGCAGGTACATGTAACATTCTTCTTTGTCCTCTCTCTCAGTTTAAATGAAGCAAAGACTGCTTAATATGGCATTTTCAGAGGTGCTTGGCGTGGCCGTTTTGGCCCCCTCCTGTCTAACTATGCACCCATATGGATGAGAGGTGGGGGGTGGTGTTGTGGCGGGACATGGCGTTATTGGAGGTCGAGGTTACGGGTGGTGGTGTGTGTGTGTGTGTGTGTGTGTCTGTGTGTGTCTGTGTGTGTGTGTCTGTGTGTGTCTGTGTGCGTGTATGGTGCGAGGGGAGGGGGGGTCATTGTTTATGGATATTTTTCATAAAAATAATCGTGGGGGGTCAGGTTGACAGTTTCCCTGTGTCAGCATGCTACGGTCTTCAGCAAAGAGCTAATAAATGTAGACACAACGTACACACACACACACACACACACACACACACACACACACACACACACACACACACACACACACACACACACACACACACACACACACACACACACACACACACACACACACACACACACACACACACACACACATATACAATTCCGCAACACAGCTAAATAAGTAGTCAGTACTAATTATCCCAGCAGAAAAACGTACAATACTAATCTTAATTACGTGATATATATGTGCGTGCGCATATGTTTATGCAAACGCATGTTTATGTCTTTTTCTCTCTGTGTGCTTCTGTGTGCGTGAGTTTGTGTGTCTGTCTGTGTGTGTGTGTGTGTGTGGGCGGGTGGGGTTGTGTTTAGACAATATTAACTTTACATTAAATTTCTAATTGGTGATGGCTGCAGCTAAGACCTCCGACGTAATTGCTTTAAGCTCTTTAAATAAAAGGTGCCATGTACAATTCATTGTTATTAGGGGATATTGAGCCGAGACTGCGGCGCCGTTACAAGCGTCGTCTCTGTGAATTAAATGGGCCTCTTATTTTCCCTCTCGCTTTCTCTCGGTGTGTGTGTGTGTGTGTGTGTGTGTGTGTGTGTGTGTGTGTGTGTGTGTGTGTGTGTGTGTGTGTGTGTGTGTGTGTGTGTGTGTGTGTGTGTGTGTGTGTGTGTGTGTGTGTGTGTGTGCGTGCGTGCGTGTGTGTGTGTGTGCGTGTGCTCGGCTCTCCTGATGAATAACGGTGAATGCAAGCAGAGTGTTTGCCGAGGAGAGGTCTGAGATCTCTTGTCGACAGGGGAGAAGAGAGAGAGAGAAAAGAGATGGAGGAGGAGGAGAGAAAAGAGATGGGCTGGCTGAGAGAGGAGAGGAGCAGAGAGGAGGTGTGGGAGTGGGGGAACAGAGAAGGTATAAGGAGGGATAGAAGAAAAGAGAAGAAAAGAAGAGGAGAAGGTATAAGGACGTATACACGAAAAGAGAAGAAAAGAAGAAGAGAAGGTAGAAGGAGGGATAGAAGAAAAGAGAAGAAAAGAAGAAGAGAAGGTATAAGGAGGGATAGAAGAAAAGAGAAGAAAAGAAGAGGAGAAGGTATAAGGACGTATACACGAAAAGAGAAGAAAAGAAGAGGAGAAGGTAGAAGGACGTATACACGAAAAGGGAAGAGGAGAAACAAAAAGAAAGGAATAATCAGGAAGGGAGAGATGAGAAGGACAAGGAACAGCTGTAACAGACTAGAGTACAATGTGAATGGGGTGGGTTGGGGTTGGGGGGGGGCGTCCTGAATACTCACTTGATGGAGAAGAGGACAAACCATGATAAAAGAGTAGAGGATAAAACCCGATGAAAGAGTAGAGAGAGGAAGGGAATTCATGGAGAGTGGGAAGGAGATGAGGGGAAGAACATGGAGAACAAGTTAGAGATCCAACTGAGGGTGAGAGAGTAGAAGTCTGAGAGAGAGAGAGAGAGAGAGAGAGAGAGAGAGAGAGAGAGAGAGAGTGAGGCAGAGTGAGAGAGAGAGAGAGAGAGAGAGCTGGGTGAGTTAGCGAGAGAGAGAGACAGAGAGTGCGAGAGAGAGAGAGAGAGAGAGAGAGAGAGAGACAGAGAGTGCGAGAGAGAGAGAGAGAGAGAGAGATCAGGGAGAGAGAAGGGAGAGAGAAGGGAGAGATAGTGTGCGGCTCGAGGCATCCTTAAGCTGTTTAGTGGCAGTGATAGTTGAGGTGGCAGTGGCAGTGAAAGAGAGCGAGAAAGGAGTAGAGAAAAACCATGAGATAGAGTAAAAGAGGGTCGCAGAGAAAGAGAGAGAAAGAGAGTGAAAGAGTGGGTAAAGAGTAATGGAGAGACATGGAAAGGGTCAGTTGGAGAGAGTGCGATGGAGGGAGGATAGGGGGGTGAAGAGATAAGAAAGAAGAGAACAAGTAGGAAGGAAGAAAAGAGAGAGAGAGAGAGAGAGAGAGAGAGAGACAGAGACAGAGAGAGAGAATGGGAGGTGGGGAGAAGGAGAGAGTGATAGAGAAAGACAAGAAGAAAGACAAGAAGAAAGAGAGAAAGAGAGAGAGAGAGAGAGAGAGCTAGTAGGAGGGAGGCGGGCAGGCGGGCAGGCGGGCGGCATGTCAATGAGACGTCTCAGTGTCGTCCGGCTCTGCGCTGCGCTGCTCACCCGTCAGGACAGCCATCTGGAAAATCAAAGGCCACAGCCATCTGCTTCACTATCCTACTGTTTCTCATCGGCACTGCGAACGCACACACGCGCACGCACGCACGCACGTACGCACGCACGCATGCACGCACGGCTCCATGGAGTTCAGCCGCCCCCACGTACCCAGTGTGTGTGGTGTGTGTGTGTTTGTTAGAGAGAGAGTGAGCGAGAGAGAGAGAGAGAGAGAGAGAGAGAGTGTGTGTGTGTGTGTGTGTGTGTGTGTGTGTGTGTGTGTGTGTGTGTGTGTGTGTGTGTGTGTGTGTGTGTGTGTGTGTGTGTGTGTGTGTGTGTGTGTGTGTGTGTGGGCAGATGTCTGTTGTGTTCTCTATTCAAATATTTATCTACGGCTGTTTGTCAAGGTGTTTTTTTGAAATATTAAGACTTTGATGTGGGAAGAAAGAAAATGATATTATTTGCTTGTTTGCGCTTTAATGAATAGTGTTTTGTGTCTGGACAAAGGGGCCATTGTTTCAAATGAAACATCAGAGGTCAAACTGGGAAGGTAACCATTATGTTTATCATTTTTATTTAATCCTGACAGTTAGCGCAACTGTGGTCGTTCTTTAATCATTTAACCTTCCTCAAATTAGTAACTGAGAGAATGGTTCCCTCTCCTTTGAAACTGGCAGAGCTGTGCGTTGTATTGAAACCCGTCCTGTTTATTTCGGGTATGGCTGTTCTGTTCTTCCTTTGTTAACAGTAGTTACTCCAGCAACACACAGATGGAAAGGTGCCCTGATGCTGCACAGTTGGTTCTTCTCTTTATCTCTCTCTCTCTCTCTCTCTCTCTCTCTCTCTCTCTCTCTCTCTCTCTCTCTCTCTCTCTCTCTCTCTCTCTCTCTCTCTCTCTCTCTCTCTCTCCATCTCTCCATCCCTCCCTCCCCTCTCTCTCTCTCTGTCTCTCTCTTTGCCTCTCTCTCTCTGCCTACTTTCCTCTCTCCCTCCTTCCCTCCCCCCCACTCTCTCTCCATATCTCCCTCCCTCTCCCCCTCTCTCTCTCTCTCTCTCTCTCTCTGTCTCCCCCTCTCCATCCCTCCATCCCTCCCTTCCCTCCCTTTTCTCCCCTCCCTCAGTTTGAAATAAAATCTCCTGACTCTGTAAAATGGGCAATGATGACATATGTGGATGCAGGTCTGTTCATATCTTTGTGCGGGGCCTTTAGGGAAATAAATATCTGAGAACATTCAGTGAAATGAAGCTCACTCAATAAATCAAGCTGACACAATAAACACTCCTGGCACCATGTGCGAGCCCCCCCAACCGTCTCTCCCTTCCACCCCCCCAATCCACCTCCACCCACACAGCAGCCCTCCCCTCCCCTTCACCATCCTCCCAGGCACCACCTACCTCTCTCCTCCTCGCCTCTTGTGCTACCAAATGGTGCCTCCCCAAAGGCCTGTAAATCAAATCAACACACAAATACAGTGGGAATTTATTTGGAATGGGTTTTTGTTCTGTTTAACGCCCGATTGTTAGATGGACTGGGCTGATGATAAATCTCGTCTGCCTCTGCCTCTGCTTCTGCTTCTGCCTCCGCCGCTGCTGCTGCTGCCGTTGCTGCTGCCGTTGCTGCTGCTGCTGCCACTGCTACAGGCGTTGTCCCGGGGCGCAGAGTCCCACTAACCAACCTCAGCTGCTACTTGCCTGTGTGTGTGTGTGTGTGTGTGTGTGTGTGTGTGTGTGTGTGTGTGTGTGTGTGTGTGTGTGTGTGTGTGTGTGTGTGTGTGTGTGTGTGTGTGTGTGTGTGTGTGTGTGTGTGTGTGTGTGTGTGTGTGCGCGTGTGTGTGCGTGTATGTTTGAAAAAGAGGCTGTGTGGGTGTGCCTGTGAGTGAGTCCCAATACATCAGCTGCTACTGCTACTGCTACTGCTACTGCTGAGGTTTGGATGCTGGTTTGCTGGGGTTGGGGCCTGTTGCGTTGGGGCTGGGATGTGTGTGTGTGTGTGTGTGTGTGTGTGTGTGTGTGTGTGTGTGTGTGTGTGTGTGTGTGCGTGTGTGTCTGTGTCTGTTTGTGTGTGTGTGTGTGTGTTGGGGGGGGGGGGGTAGTGTGCTTGTGTGTGTGCACGCGCTTGTGTGTGTGTGTGTGTGTATGTGTTGGGCTTGGTTGGGCTGCGTGTGTGTTCATGTGTCAACCGCAACCGCCAAAGTTGTGTGTAAATCATCGAATTCCGTTCATCTGCAGGATGAGCAGCACCATGACAGCAGAGAGAGAGAGAGAGAGAGAGAGAGAGAGAGAGAGAGAGAGAGAGAGAGAGAGAGAGAGAGAGAGAGAGAGAGTACAGTAGAGCAGAGCAGAGGTGGAGATAGAGGAGTTTGAGATAAATCAAGACTTACAGACTTAGAGATGGAAAAATGAAGAGATATGCTCAGCTGTGTATATGAAAACATTCTTAAAACATCGTGTGTGTGTGTGTGTGTGTGTGTGTGTGTGTGCGTGTGCGTGTTTGTGTGTGTATGTGTGTGTGTGCGTGTGTGTTTGTGTGTGTGTGTGTGTGTATGGCCGCCAACATTGGTGGGGACAAACGGGTATGTTGTCCCGGGTGAGGATGATAGGGGGCCCAGATTTGGATGTATTGGGTAGGTAGCCCTTTCACATGACTTTTTCCTGGGCCCAGTGAAAGCTGTCAGCGGCCCTCCCTGTGTGTGTGTGTGTGTGTGTGTGCGTGCTTGCGTGCGTGCAATTTAGATGCATGCATATGTACATGTGTGTACAGTCTGTAGGTATGGAAATACTTTTAAGCGTTTTTCTTTTTTCCTTTCCCATGGCCATGTTAAATCCGTGAAGCAGCGTGTGCTCTGGCCTCCTCTCTTGAAACGGCGGAGATGATTAATGCCTGTCTGTGCCGCCCCGTGGATCCACCATACTGTCCTCTCCTCTGGCCAGCCTCCAGAAATATATACATCAAAAATAAAATCCTTATATCGCACCCCTTTAATTAGGTTATCAGGTGTTTTTTGCTGGGTTACTGACGAGACAACCAACCACCTCAAAGATTATTCTTTTGAAAAACACTCACATGAGCGTTTGAGAATTTGAAGAGTTCAGATGCAAAACCCCCTAAGTGCCTTTTCAGAAAATAATCTTATTTCATTTTTGTTTAATACAAAGCTATCAAAATTGCATATTTTTGTATTTTATTTATGTAACATAACTATTTATATGTATTATCAAGTACATGAATGTAAACCAAACCAACAACGGGGTTCTCTAAAAATATAGAAGTGCAGGTCTTCAGAAATGGAGTTAGGGGGTTTTGCATCTGAACTCTTCATTTGCTTTGCTTTTATCTTACCTCCTAAGCGGCGGGTGGATGCGATTGCTGCCTCTGTTATAAATGGTGCAGACTACTAGCTGTGCGGCGCGGAGAACGAAAAAGAACGAGCATTGTTTACAATTGGCCTCACACAGAGAAACCTGTCCAGTGTAAGGTAATCTGAAGTAATAAGCTCCATTTGTTTTCTTTAGCTCTTTAGCGGAGTGAGGGAGAGAGAGAAAAAAGAGAGAGAGAGAGAGAGAGAGAGAGAGAGAGAGAGAGAGAGAGAGAGAGAGAGAGAGAGAGAAGGAGAGAGGCAGCGGGGAGGGGGGGCAGAAATCTCATTTCAAATCCTACTAGCCGTCTTATCTCTATTTGTTCAGTTGTTTTTAATGCCACATACTGAAAGAATTTCAATGGATGTTATGGCATGAAGTCATTTGTTATCCTTCAGCAGGCTTTTCGTCTCCCTATTGTGTGACAGCCAGCCCCTGAATACCGCTTGAGAATCTTCCAGATGGAACTAGCCACACATATACTGCACTACACACGCGCGCGCACGCACGCACACAGACACAGACACACACGCACACGCGCGCGCACACACACACACACACACACACACACACACACACACACACACACACACACACACACACACACACACACACACACACACACACACACACACACACAGACTCACACATGCACACGCACACATGCTCACACACACACACGCACGTACGCACACATGAACACACACACGCACGTACGCACACACGCACGCACGCACACGCACGCACGTACGCACACACACACAGGAAAGAGGGAGAGAGACGTGCATTACTTAGACATATAAAGACATATAGATTTACTCCCAGCACAGACTCAATCATGCACACACGATGCACAGACACACAAGACACATAAGCTGTATAATATGTCACCTGTTTTCCCGGGTAAGCGGGGGGAAGACTGATGGGACCCTAGCAAAGCCTTACCTACATGCTTTCCCTTCATGCTTTCCCCAAATGCACATGGTTTTGTTACATACTGTAGGTGAAGGAATGGAGAGGGGAGAGGAGAGAGGGGAGATGGCTGAGTTTAATTCCTTTGAAACAGGGACAAAGATGCCACCACACATCTCATACAGTAGACCTATTTGTATGACACTGTGAATGAAGTCCACTTCAGAGACTCAACTTCATGCAGTAGATTAAGGCAACTTTGTTGTGTTCTTTTTTAATGTGTTTTCACAGTTCCACTCATTGTAGTGATGTAATGTGCTGGGATTGACACCGCCATGGTGTGGCCAATATGTGGAAAATGGCATTATAACGCTGCCATTAAGTCTTTTTGTGGGCTTCTCTAACATGTGTCTTTCCCTTTCTGTTTTCTTTTTTCCCTTTTTCGCTCTCCTCGTCTGGGATGATGTGCTCCTCTTCTGATCCTCCCTGGTCTTCAAACACTTCAGGTTAGTGGTGTTTTCCCATCTTTTAGTTTTTAGAAAACTTTAGAATAACCACCTTTCATGTGTCTTTATTACTATAACGTCAGACTATTCATGTGGATGGGTCAAGGACATCGGACCCAAAAAAAAAAAAAAACCTCTTGAAGAACAAGAATTAAAGCAATAAAAGCAGGTGCTCCCTCGTTTCTCTCTCTCTCTCCCTCAGTGGTGGCTCTTTTTCTCCTGTACAGCAGCAAATCAAATGGAGATGAAATGTCGAGTCAGTAGAAACAGTGGCTGGGAATCGTTTTTTTCTGCTTTTAAAAAAACCTAAATCTAATAACCATTAAAGGCTTTGATTGGCTGGCGGGGCGGGCGGGCGGCGGCTCTCGACTCTCTCTCTTAGCTTCCCCATTTGAACTCCTAATGGAGCCGTGGCTTAATTTGACCAGATCTTGATTGACAGCTGCTTTCTGTATCTCGCAGGTAACCCCTGACAATGTACATTAGAAGCGGATTAAAGCGAGGTGCTAACGCGTATTAAAAAAGAGAAAGAGAAAGAGAATGAGAGAGGGAGGGAGGGAGTGAGGGAGGAAGAAAAGGAATACGAGTAAAGCCAATGGACTGGCAAAAAGCGCTGGTCTTTTTGGTTGCTGTCTCTCTCTCTCTCTCTCTCTCTCTCTCTCTCTCTCTCTCTCTCTCTCTCTCTCTCCCATTCTCTCCATCAGCAGACAGTATTAAAATTCCACTGCAATTCATTTCAAAGTGGTGATAGTGACTTTAATACTTTAATTCATTGGCCGCCTCATGTGCCCTTGTCTGGCAAAGCAAATGACACAATGCCGGCGGTGGAGAATCGTCTGCAACGATCCCGCATTATCCTGTACTTTGTGACAGCTTTGCAAAAGAAATATCGAGGGAACAAAACAGCGATTACAGGCAGGGGTAGAGGCGAGGCGAGGGGAGGGGAGGCAGGTAGGGGGGTGAGGGGAGGGGAGGCGGGGGAGGGAGGGGGAGACAGTTAGGAAGAAAGAAAGAAGCGCCGGTGGTATTTCATTTTATATTTCTGTCTGAGCAGCCAGCTCAGGCAGCCAGGCGCAATCCTTTCTGAGGCCTGGTGTAAGGCTGGGCTCCTCTTCTTCATTTACACTGGAGTGCTAGTCTCTACACCGTGTTTATTATATTACTTCATGCGGCTGTAAATAGACATAAATCTCATAAAAGAAATATTGTTCAGCCAGGCACCAAAGCTTCCCCACTTACAATGATTGAACATTACTTATTTGATTCTCTCCCTCTCTCTCTCTGTCTACCCCCCCCCCCCCTCCTTCATTTATGGATTTTGTGAAGAGCCCGGTTTGAAGACAATGAACTAACAAAAGATTGTTTTAACAGCTGCATGTCTTTGATTACATGCCTCTTTGAAGTATCACTTTAAGTTAGCCTTTGAACTTGGATAGAGATCAGAAATGAATTGGGGCTCCTTTTTGATGTAAAAAGGAGGGATTTTTTTATTGTTGAAATGTTCATAAACTGTTTCCAACCGTTCCTGAGGACAAGACGGTGTTGGTTTTCAAAGGAGGAAGCCTACAAACTGAGCCTTCTCAAGCACCATGTGACCAGAAGTGGGGAAGGAAAAAAAACAGAAAGTAGGAGAGAGAGAGAGAGAAAGAGAGAGAGAGAGAGAGAGAGAGAGAGAGAGAGAGAGAGAGTGAGAGCGAGAAAGAGACATATTGTTATCTCCTCTTTTAACCAGCCGCTCCATGGGAGAAATGGTTTGCTTTGTTTTCCTTTCAAAATGATTCCAGTCTCACGTAGCCCTCCTGCCTTCCCCCCTTGCATTGCACACCACTCATTTTCCACATATGGTCTTTCGTTCAACCCTGTCAAACACTCACCAACAGCTGAACACATAGCAAAAGCACACAGGGCTGGCCTAGAGGAGAAATAGGGCCCGGGCACTATTGGCTAACTGACTCACTGGTGGGTCCTGCACCCTTGTGGCCCCCTATATTCAGAAATGTAAAGAAATCCCATCTAAACTTTCTGAAAATAGGGGCCCACGAGGGTGCAGGGCCCACCGGGAAATGCCCTGTATGCCAGGTGGCCAGTCCAGCCCTGAAATCACACTGCTGCCTGCCTGCCTGCCTGCCTGCCTGCCTGTTGCATTTTTACATCTCTCTTATAACAAGACACCATACCCATAATACCCTCTTTTCCTCCGCTTAATCTGACAGACACCCTTTTTTCTGAGGCAATTGTTGTTTTGGCCAAATTTCAGTTGCTATTATAGGATTAGGTAATATAACACTAAGCTGATGGAGTTCTTTTTTTCCCTCTGTGTGGTAGTTTTTTTAATTTGTGTAGCTGTTATTCTTTTTTAAAGTCAGTGTTGTATGGGTTTTAGTTTGGGGGGTTACTTCAATATGACTTTTGTTGGTGGTGCTCAAAGTGTTTTTTTTTGCTTAAAAAAAAAAAAAGGATTACGTTTGAAACCTGGATGCAACGTTTGGCACGGGATGAAAGATTCGATTCTCTTTTTATGATTTTGATCAACATTTGGCAACATCTTTTCAGTAGGCTTTGACGAGCCCTGCCAGAGCCCTACCTCACGGTCAAGCATGGCAACCCTATATCTCTACACACAAGGAAAGATAAAACAAAAAGCCCACTGCCAGTTAAAAATCACCTGATAAAAAGAAAACAATCCTCCAAAAGCATCAAAGAAGTTCTGAGGGAGTGTGATGGAAGGGATCCATTTAGCTCTAGTTCACCTTTCAATGCATCATCGCGAAGTTACACACTCTTTCCAAAAAAAAATTGCCCGCTTTTCTAGTGGGCCAATTTTCTGCTTGAAAGAAATGCTAGGGAGAGACTACGCTGAAGAAGATTTTCAACAGATTGTGTAAACTTCCTCTGTGGCTAAGGCCTACTGTAGCTGGTTGTGTGAACACTACAGCCACTTATAGCGTGCCGCCTGTAGAAGAACAGAAATAAAGTTAGACCACATGCCCTATATCTGTCAAAGTCATTGAGAGACTGGGTGTTATGCTTGATTTATATTCTGTGCCTGAGAGGAGGGAGGAGGGTTGGGTGGGGTTGGGGTGGGTATAGGGGTGGGGTTTGGGTTCGGGATGCAATTTTTGTTGTGAATTTTCATTGAATCAAGGACAAACAAATGGACACCGACACCGGTTGCAGAGCTGACCCAGATAGCATAGCAGTGGTGCTGCTCACAGAACCTATGATCCAC
>NC_085869.1:10807649-10815149 GCF_034702125.1 Engraulis encrasicolus
ACACACACACACACACACACACACACACACACACACACACCAGTTTAGAGTGAACCGACGTTGCTTCTATTAGATGCTATTGTGGATGAGATTGTTATGATCAATACTAAACAATGGCAAGAGAAAGGGAAAAATGTTAGCACATACTTGCACAGATAATGTTTCTCCTCTTTCAGTGTTTTTCCATCTCATTTTCTCTCTCTCACACACACACATGCCTTCTCTCTCTTTCTCTTTCTCTTTCTCTCTGTCGCTCTCTCTCTATCTCATGCTCTCTATCTTTCTGCCACACTTCCCTCCTCCTCCACCCCTTCAAAGCGTGGGTGGTGACAGAGTAAATGATTTTCAAAGGGACACAATGGAATGGTAACTGAAGCAGTGGAATCTATCTCTCTAAAGCCAATGGAAGGGAAGGGGCAGCCTTGTTGTTCGCGCCCATGGTGGGGCTTGTGGAGAGGGGATAGCGGATAGTGAACGCTGCGTAGGGCTGTCACAATATTCAATAAGTCAATATATCGTACAATAAGTTTTTACAAGCATGATAACTTTTTTGCCACAATAAGTTATTGCATGCTTCTTTGTTTTCCTCGTCACTCTCTTTTAGACTGAATATCGATAGGCACATTTCACTCAGCGCAATGGTGCTTAAACGTTGGTGTACTTTTAATTTTCAGTCTGTCTACCTTGTCTATCTACTCCTCTATCTAGCACCCCCTGCTGCGACGCTTTCAAAGTTAGAAAGGGTGCATTCGGATTTCTATCCCATTGTCATTATATATTTTTTAAATGACTGAGAAGAAAACATTATCGTTTATCGCAATAATTTCTTGGTCAATTTATCGTCCAGCAAAATTTGTTATCGTGACAGGCCTAACGCTGTGCTGGTGTATAGTAATGGATGATGGTGGTGGACAGGGCCTGATTAGCCCTGTCTATGGGGGCCCCTGGCAGGTTGGGACCCCTAGGCTGCAGCCATATCCAGCCTGTGGGGGCCCCTTAGCAAGTGGGGGCCCCTAGGCTGTGGCCATATCTAGCCTGTGGGGGGCCCTTAGCAGGTGGGGGCCCCTAGGCTGTGGCCATATCTAGCCTGTGGGGGGCCCTTAGCAGGTGGGGGCCCCTAGGCTGCAGCCATATCCAGCCTGTGGGTTAATACGGCCCTGGTGGTGGATGGTGGTGGTGGAGGGAGGTGGTGGTGGAATGCCTCTGACAATGGGCAGGGTCAAGCTCCCGTCTGTAATGGCTGCCATGACACGGATCGATAGCGTCAATGGCTTGTGCTGCCGAGCAGAATTTGATACAGCCGATCCATGCTAATGCTCGCACCTGTGTCAATGGCAATGCAATATCTCTCACCCGCGCGCCGCCTGTCTTGCTTTGCCTTGCCTTTGAATGTGCAATACCTCTCTCTCACATAGTATAGTGGGAACCTGAACCCTTCCATAGTGGCGTCTAGCGAGCGAGCCGAGTGAGCTTGCTGGCTATTTGCTGCCGAGATGCCCGGGACGGGTCGGGGCCCCCGATACCGTTCCAGACGGCCCCAGAATAACCTGTCAAATCAGCCGTGAGGATGGCTATTGATCGTTGATGGCTTTTTTCTTCTTTTTTTTTCGAAAGGCAATTTTACATAGGTTCTGATGTGGCCTTTGATTACCTTGAGGTAAGTGGTCATTCGATGCTGCTCTGTCACACACGCTCAGTGTCACAGGACCGTTTACTCATGCGCAAAACACTCACAGAGCCACGGGTACAGGGTATCTCTGTCTGTGTCTCTGCAGCTCTTTATCTCTCTCTCTCTCTCTCTCTCTCTCTCTCTCTCTCTCTCTCTCTCTCTCTCTCTCACACACACACACACACACACACACACACACACACACACACACACACACACACACACACACAGACACACACACACACACACACACACATGCGCATACACACAGTTAAAAACTCTCTCTCACACACACACACACACACACACACACACACACACACACACACACACACACACACACACACACACACACACACACACACACACACACACACACACACACATTCACACACACATACGCATACACAGTTACAAACAGTCATTCACACAGATATGACTTAGCAGCCATAATTTGTTTTCTGACGGTGTTCGCCACGTGTGTGCACAGACATGGCTCCTAAGCTAATCCAATAAGAGACCGCATTAATAATGCACATGTTTCGTCATATATTTATAGCACATCCCCAGACATCAACATGTCACAGTTGTGTTGCTAGATCCCTATTGGTTTCAATTAAAAATCTCACTCAGGCAATGAAAATAGCCAATTAAATTGGAGCGGGCACTTTCCAGAGGTAGAAATAGGGCTGATTGAATTAACCTTGAACGTCAATTAGAGTTTAAAAATAAGAATTATTACTGTATGTGTATTTATACTTCTGCGCTATGCATAGCTCTCGAACGTATAGGCCTACTAAAGGTTTTTAAAATGGCCGACTGTTGCCCTCGGATGGCGCATAAATAACCAGGAGGTGTTTGTTTTTAGCTGCACAACAGAAGAGGGAGTGAAATCCATAGGCCAGTGATCATGCTGCTGCAGATCAATGGCCGTCGATGGCCACACTTCACCAGACGCGTTAGCCGGCCAGTAAACTGCTATTGACAGCAAGCAAACTAACTGGACGGCCGGATGCTGCGCATTTCCAAACAAACAAGTTCAACGGCACAGCGGATACCAGTGGCCACCATGTCTTAATTTAGTCCGTGCACAGATGTAAATGAGTAAGGGCCACCACCACCACTCCCTTCCTCCTCCTCTCCTCTCCTCCTCCCCAAGAGCCTTGAGGGGTCTTTGGTTTTGACGCTGATCAAACATGCTCTGCCTTCCTTTTTTTGTAAAGAGGGTGGGTAAAGGGCTCTCTCCCTCTCCCTCTCTTCTTCCTTCCATCCCTCCATCTTCCCACTGTCTCTCTCTGTATTTCTCTCTCTCTCTCTCTCTCTCTCTCTCTCTCTCTCTCTCTCTCTCTCTCTCTCTCTCTCTCTCTCTCTCTCTCTCCTTCAGTATAGTGGCTGCTACCATGCTAGCCCCCAATGTATTTCGAAAAAAGGGGGAAAAAACAAGCAAAACCAAACAAAACAAGAAACTGGTGTTTACCCAAGTGAGTGTAGTGCACAGCAGAACCGAACAGAGAAGAGAGGAGCAGTGCCGCACAGACACAGACACAGCTGTAGCGTTTCTTTTTCCCAGTTGTCTTTGTTTGGCCATGAAAAATCCACTTGATATGTCCTCCCTGGCCCCAGACACCCCCACACCAGAGGCGGACTTTCCATTAGGCAAACCTAGGCAATTGCCTGGGTCCTGACCAATTATACCCTCCATAGGGGCCCCCAACTGTCACACCAGTCCCGAGAAAACCCACACAAAGTAGGCCTGATCTTATTTTGTCACTTATGTAAAGTAATTGAAGATATACACTATAAAGCCCGATTCGGACGGGACTTTTATTACCTATAGACCCCCGGTAATTCGGAATAATTACGGAGAATGTCTGAGTTTTTAGTCATGTGCGATTGCGCCATGTCCGCGATTTGTGAGGTAATACTTATTATATATATACTAATTACCTACTGTATTTCGGCGAAACACAGACGTCCTGGGGTAATTTCACATAGGCGCGCCGTCTGCACCCCCCTACAATGTCTGTGAATTGAGTAAATAACCAACGTTTATTTATCCCTTCCAAATGCACCCCGAGAAATCACGGAGGTCCGGGGGTAATTGCGAATTACCAGGGGTCCATACGTAATATTTATCCCGTGAGAATCGGGTTTATGAAACACTAAAATAGTACCCTCACTCCTTCCATGTTTAAAGAATGACTTTTGAGGACCCTGTGTTTATATTTTGCCTAGGGCCCCAAAGTGGCTAGATCCGCCCCTGCCCCACACTCACTCTGCAACCACTCACCCCAGTGATGTAGTCTACATAGAACGCGGGTATACGGAGTACACCCACTTCTGAATTTCAGGGATTTCAGTATACCCACTTAAAATTGATTGATCCATTGTTTTGAATGGCACAAATATATACAGTATACCCACTTCAAAAAATGCTCAAATATACAGTATACCCACCATAAATAAGTAGACTACACCACTGAGGCACCCCAAACCCAGACCTTCTGTACCCTATCCCAAAACCCAGCCAGCACTCAGCCCATTTAACCCCTTACACCACGCACCCCCTCCAATCCCATCCCACCCAGTGTGTTCCTTTTCTCTGTGCGTGCCTGGTTAGTCTCTTCATCACAGCTGCCTGTAGTCATCTCATCTCTCATTTCTCTCTCTCTCTCTATTGTTCTCTCTCTATTTCTCTCTCTATTTCTCTCTCTCTCTCTCTGTCTCTCTCTCTCTCTCTCTCTCTCTCTCTCTCTCTCTCTCTCTCTCTCTCTATTTCTCTCTCTCTCTCTCTCTCTCTCTCTCTCTCTCTCTCTCTCTCTCTCTCTCTCTCTCTCTCTCTCTCTCTGCCTCTGCTCTACCCCACCCCACCTGGAAAGATGAGTGTGAGCTGAGCAGCCGCGTGGCGGTTTTAAAAATAAGCGTGACGCGAATGTCACACCCTCCCGCCATTTCCAGCAGCCATCGCTCCCTGTCGCTCTCTGTCTCCATCGCAAACACACACAAGCCCTGTCACACTCCACGCACCCCCCCACACACACACACACGCACTCCAGCCTCAATCTCATCGACATAGGAGCAAACACACACAAACATGTGTACACCTGACACACAGATGTGAAACACACACACACACACACACACACACACACACACACACACACACACACACACACACACACACACACACACACACACACACACACACACACACACACACACACACACACACACACACGCACACACACACACACACACACACATACTGTACATGTACTGTACACGCACAAAACACACACACACACAAACACACATAAATGCAAACCATTCACACACAGAACCCACACAACGCAACACTACCGCTGGCTATCTTCTGTGTGCGGCGTCGGTCCCTGTAATTCTTTTAATAACATGTGTACATGGGGCTGGAGGAGAGGGTGTGTGTGGTGTGTGTGTGTGGTGAGGGGTGTGTAAATGGGTCTGGTGGAGAGGGTGTGTGTGGTGTGTGTGTGGTAAGGGGTGTGAGGGGCCCTATCGCTGTGTATCAGGTGTGGGGAGCATCTGAGGGCACCTTAGGGGACCCAGGGTTGGCGGTGTGGTGTGTGTGTGGCTATGTGGTGTGGTACAGTGTGTGTGTGTGTGTGGCTATGTGTGTGTGTGTGTGTGTGTGTGTGTGTGTGTGTGTGTGTGTGTGTGTGTGTGTGTGTGTGTGTGTGTGACCCAGGGTTGGCGTTGTTGGCGGTGTGGTGTGTGTGTGTGGCTATGTGGTGTGGTACAGTGTGTGTGTGTGTGTGTGTGTGTGTGTGTGTGTGTGTGTGTGTGTGTGTGTGTGTGTGTGTGTGTGTGTGTGTGTGTGTGTGTGTGTGTGTGTGTGTGTGTGTGTGTGTGTGTGTGTGTGTGTGTGTGACCCAGGGCTGGTTGGCAGTGTGGCAATATGCCGTGTGGTGCATGGAGGTGCCATGATTCATCTAACTGGCCGTGAAGCCCTCTCATTTTACTCTTCATTAGAGATGTGTTGTGGCATCTTCTGGACTTAGCATATCTGATGCCACTCAGGATTGTTTAAACCCAATGCACCCACCCAAACTCTCCTCTCCTCCCACCACAGCTCCCTCTCTCCTCACTTGAACCCCCTCCCTCTCTCCTCTCCTCCTTCCCCAACTCCCTCTCTCCTCTCCTCTCCTCCAATCCCAACCCCCTCTCTCCTCTCTTGAACCTCCTCCCTCTCTCCTCTCCTCCTTCCCCAACTCCCTCTCTCCTCTCCTCTCCTCCCATCCCAACTCCCTCTCTCCTCTCTTGAACCCCCTCTTCCACGTTCCCTCTCTCCTTCTCCTCTCATCTTCCCTCCCTCAACTCGTCTACTCATTCCATCTCTCTCCTCAATGTCTGGCTTTTCTCTTGCTCCTCCTTCTCCTCCTCCTTCATCCTCTTCTTCCTCCTCTGATTCCTCATCCTCTGTTCATCTCTCTCTTCTCCCTTGCCTCTCATCTTCTCTCCTCCCATTCTGACTCCTTCTCTCCTCACCCTTCCCTTGCTTCTTCCCATGCTTCTCCCCTCCTCCTCCTCTTCATCTTCATCTTCCTCCTCTCCTCTCTCTGCCCCCATCCCTCCTCTCCTCTTCTTATGCCTCCCCTGCTCATCTTCCTTCCCTGGATTCTCCTCCTCCTTTCTCTCCCTTTTCACTCCCTTTTTACTCTGCTATTTTCCCCTCATCGCTCCATCTCTCTCCTCCTGCTTCCCTCTTCCCCTCCATTTCTCCTCCCTCTCCTCCTCCTCCTCCTCCTCCTCCTCCTCCTCCTCCCTCTCCTCCTCCTCCTCCTTCTCCTCTCAGCCCTATACTCTCCTCTCTCCTCTTTACTCCACCCCTCTCTCCCTCTTTTCTGCTTATCCCTCTATCCTTCTCTCCTCCCTTTTTTCTTTCCCTCTTTTCCCCTCATCACTCCATCCATCCCTCTTTCCCTCTCTCCCCCTCCCTCCCTCCCTTCCTCTCCTCTCTCTCTCCATCCCCCCCTCTCCCCCTCTCTCCTCTCTCTCTCCCTCCCTCCCTCTCCCTCTCCTCTTCTCTCTTTCCCACTCTCTCCCTCCTCTCTCCCTCCCCCTGTCCCCCTCTCTCTTCTCTCTCTCCATCCTCTTCTCTCTCCCCCTCTCTCTTCTCTCTCTCCCTCCTCTTCTCTCCCTCCCTCTCTCCTCTCTCCCTCCTCTCTCCCTCCCTTGTCTCTTTCTTCTCGGCCCTGGCCGCCCTCCTCCTCTGCTTTTTGCCCTTGGCAAATGAAAGGTCAAAGACGCTGGGGTGATTAATGAGGAAGAAGCGCTGGGATCCCTCTTGTCACTGTCCCCCCCCCCCCTCCACACACACACACACACACACACACACACACACACACACACACACACACACACACTGCCACTAACCAACCATGCCTCACTCACACACTCTCTCTCTCTCTCTCTCTCTCTCTCTCTCTCTCTCTCTCTCTCTCTCTCTCTTTCTCTTTCTCTTTCTCTCACGCACACACACACACACACATAGCGCTCCTCCACACGCCGCCACCCATCCCCCGCGCCTGTGTGTGTGTGTGTGTGTGTGTGTGTGTGTGTGTGTGTGTGTGTGTGTGTGTGTGTGTGTGTGTGTGTGTGTGTGTGTGTGTGTGTTTCTATTCTACACACTAATTCCTCCAGGAGTGCTTATAGTTTATTGCAGATATGGAAATGACATGGATGTCTATTGTGGAGCTCTCTCTCTCTCTTTCTCTATTTCTCTATTCCTTCTTTCTTTTCTTTTATTTTCGTCTCTCTCTCTCTCCCCCCACATTTCACCCTCTCTTTCTCCA
>NC_085869.1:10827649-10830149 GCF_034702125.1 Engraulis encrasicolus
GTGTGTGTTTGGGGTTTGGGGTGTGTGTGTATGTGTGTGTATTTGTGTGTGTGTTTGTATGTGTGAGAGAGAGAATGTGAATTCATGCACAAGTAATTAAATGTGCGTGCGTGCGTGCATGCGTGTGTGTGTGTGTGCGTGTGCGTGTGTGTGCTTCATTGCGTGCACACGCGTGCCTCTGTCTGTACAGTAGTGTTTATGCAGGGTATGCCTGTTTACAAGTGGTTGCAGAGTCCTTCCCACCCCCATTCTCATATATCGCCTCGGGCTGGCCTGGAGTCAGAAGAGGCAGGAGAAGCTTCTCGCTTTGAATATCAGAGGCATCAGCATCATCAGTAGCAACGAGCTCAACAGAGGCAGCAGAGCAGAGCCAAGCGCAGACACGCGCACACACACACACACACACACACACACACACACACACACACACACACACACACACACACACACACACACACACACACACACACACACACACACACACACACACACACACACACACACATACACACACACACACACACACACACACACACACACACACACACACACACACACACACACACAGAAGCGCAGTCACCTAACACTCGCTCTTAAAAGCACAGCCTCCTCCTCCTCCCCACCCATCCCCTCCCTGAGGAGAGTCATTATCTCTTATTAACCGTGTCGACACAGCGACAAAACTTTCGGGTCTTTGTGTTATTCATTCATTTATTTATTTATTTATTTTGTATTTCATTGTAGTTTTTCTGACTCTTTATGACTAATTGGGTCATATCAAGAACGTGGGCTTTGATGTAGATGCTCCATCCATCCATTTCTGCTCTCCTGTCTTTCAGTCTCTCCACTTGAGCCCGTTCAAGTTCAAGTTCTTTTATTTGTCACATATTGTTTGCATTGAAATGATGGTGGTGTCAGCAGCTCTGCATCCAAAGAAATAAGTAATAAGAAATAAGTCATAAAACAAAAATGATTAATTAAAAAGATCAGTTTTGAGCAGTCTCACTGCCTGGGGATAAAAACTCTTGCTCAGTCTTTCTGTATGTGCATGGATGGTACGCAGTCGTCTACAGGACGTAAGCAAAGTGAAGATGTTTGAGTTAGGGTGCGAGGCATCCTTCCTTATTATCTTGGCCCTGGCTCCCACCCTCTTAGTATATATACCCATGAGGCTTGGTAGGTGCGCTGATAGTGAAACTCACACCGGTATCGGATGACCAGGGACCTGTTAGACCCATGCTGAGCTCTGTCTTGTTAGACAGGATGGTTTTCATTGGCCCTTTGCGCAGATCTGGGACAGTGTCGTTTCAAACAACAAATACCAGGGATGGGCCACTTTCATGATAAGGAGAGGGCCACATTTTTTTTTCATCACCGTCGAAGGGCCTCATGGCCACAGATCTGACCACAAATCACAGATTTTGAGGTGCAGTTGCTTGCTCACTCAACAGTACAATAACAGGTTGATTCAAATTTGATTTTTTTTTTTTAAAGAATCTGGTCAATTGTTCTTTTTAATATTTTCTATCTACGGTCCACACTGAGTGAGGAGGGGGTGCTGCATGTGGCCCCCGGGCCTCAAGTTGCCCATCTCTGACATACACTCACATTTTTACATCATTCACTCAGCTCATGGTTGTGGAAGGCCTTGCACAGAACTCAGAAGTGTTCATCTGAAAGTGCACACACACATATATATTTTTTTACATCATCCACAAGCTCAGCTGAACTAAGCTGAAAGACAAGATGCTTTCTTCATAACACACACTCTTGGCGATGGTGTGTGTGTGTGTGTGTGTGTGTGTGTGTGTAGTGTGTAGTGTGTGTGTGTGTGTG
Source organism: Engraulis encrasicolus (assembly GCF_034702125.1). NCBI lineage: Eukaryota > Metazoa > Chordata > Actinopteri > Clupeiformes > Engraulidae > Engraulis > Engraulis encrasicolus. Next base: position 10,829,486 of record NC_085869.1, read on the forward strand.
GCCTGATTAGTTTCCACAGCGTCTGCGAGTGTGTACAGCATCTCAGACATATGTGAAATATAGCTGCAGTCCAGCACAGAAGCTGAAGCTCTGAGGAAGAAGACGAAGGGTGTTTGTGTGGGGGGGTGGGGAGGTGGGCGGGTGGCAGGATGGATGGAGGAGGGCATAAGAGGAAGGGTGGTGGGGGTGTGGGGGGTGGGGGTTGGGGGGTGTGGAGGAGGGGTGGTGGAGGTTTTGTACCTCATCTGTAATACAGTGTGTAGACTAATATGTGCTCAGGTTTTTTTTTCTGATATTGCAGTGAGATATTGATCGGGTAAAATTGTACCATATTGGAGCTGTCTGTTGTGATATTCATCATTCTGTCACGTCCGCCGCCCCCTCCAACTCCTCTACCACCATCCCAAACACACACACACACACACACACACACACACACACTGATAGAGGGAAAAATATAAAGAGCTGGAGAGCAGGGAGATAGATAGAGAGAGAGAGAGCGACAGAGTTGGGGACGGAGAGAGGGGTAGAGATAGATAGAAAGATATATAGAGAGAGCAAGAGAGATAGATAGATATATACATATAACATATATATATATATATATATATATATATATAGAGAGAGAGAGAGAGAGAGAGAGAGAGAGAGAGAGAGAGAGAGA
>NC_085869.1:10842649-10845149 GCF_034702125.1 Engraulis encrasicolus
TGTGTGAAAAAGTGTATTGAAGCCGAAAATATACAACAGAAGTCTAAGGATTAACTGGAGAGACAGACGTTTCGGAGCTAGTCCATTTTCAATGTCTCCAGTAGGACAACTACTTTTTTGGGAGTGCTCGCACCAAGCAATACACGAACATTAAGTTCAAGGCGCAGACGCCGACCTTTGTTGGTCTTTTTGTCACTCTTAAAGAGTTGAAATGAACTCTTTCCAAATAATATCTTATTCGACCCCTCAAAAAACAGTGTTAATTTTACTCCCAAATTTGAATCCCAATTAAATTATGGACCATGCCTATGTCACATTGCATTTCACCACAGTGCCATGCCACGTCACAATATGCCAGGGCCCTCTGGAGCCTGTCATGGTACACCACTAGCTAGTCATTCTCTATCTCTATTGTACCTATAACAGAAGAGTTTATTTGCAAAATGGTGTACCTCCATTTTGTAGAATGTTGGGAAATTGATATTGTTGTATTGGGCTTTCCATTGCATCGCATTGCAAAATGCATTTTATATGGGTTTAAAAAGTATGTTTGCAAAATATTTGAATGGCAAGAATTCACACATTGGTGATAGGACCTCTGAACCGTCATTTTCAATGATAAAATGCAAAAGTCAAAAATGGTTGGTACACCATTTTGCTAATAAACTCAACAGTACATGGAGGGTGGGTACAGTATGCCCAAGGCCGCTGACAGCTTTCTCTGCTACCAGGACAAAATCATCTGAAAGGGCCCCCTACCAATACATACAATGTAATGGAGACCCAATTCTGGGGCCCCTATCTCTCTGGGCCTGGGACAACATACCCCTTTGTCCCCCGTCTGTCGGCAGGCCTGAGTATACTATATATCGTCTGATTCTGTCCTACCTGTCTCCTCTTTTTCCCTCTGAAATCACGGCCAAAGCACAACCTTTCCCAACACATGGTCCGAGATGTCTTTGAGGTTTTTTTTTCGTACCCCAACTGTGGACACAGCTGTTGTCAGACATATAAAAAAATGAAACAGCTGAGAAGTGTTTTTCATCTGTTCTTGTTCTGGCCTCCTCTCCTCTCCTCTTGTCTCCTCTCCTCTTGTCTCCTCTCCTTTTGTCTCCTCTCCTCTCCTCTCCTCTCCTCTCCTCTCCTCTCCTCTCCTCTCCTCTCCTCTCCTCTCCTCTCCTCTCCTCTCCTCTTGTCTCTTCTCCTCTCCTCTCCTCTCTTCTCTTTTCTTTTCTTTTCTTTTCTCCTCTCCTCTCCTCTCCTCTCCTCTCCTCTCCTCTCCTGTTTTTTCCATTCATTCGTTGATGTGCCAGTGCTTACATATAACCCATCTCTCTGTATCTGATGAGGCTGGTGGTGGTTGGTGAGGGCTAGCTGTTTGAGTGAAAAGAGGAAAGAGGCGGGGGGGGCTTCTGTGACAGGTGTGTGCCTGTGTGCCTTGTGTGCTCTGCGGACGAGGGGAGGACGTGTGGACGACGGGAGGGAGATAAACCAACAGAAGCTCAATGCAAATAAAGCAGCCGATAAAACAAGAAAAAAGATCAGAGAAGAGAAGGGAAGAGAAAAGAGGAGGATTGATGAATGTTGGCTGGATGGGTCTGGAATAATAGCCTTCCTGCCTCTGATTGCCACATATCAGCTGTTGACCCCTTTTTTTTGGAGTCTTTTTCATTAGCTTGCCTTGCAGGTGCTTGAGTGTGTGTGTGTGTGTGTGTGTGTGTGTGTGTGTGTGTGTGTGTGTGTGTGTGTGTGTGTGTGTGTGTGTGTGTGTGTGTGTGTGTGTGTGTGTGTGTGTGTGTGTGTGTGTGTGTGTGTGTGTGTGTGTGTGTGCGTGCGTGCGTGTGTTTTGGGCACGCGTGTGCATACTGTATGCGTCTCTCTCTAGGTGAGTGTGTGTACAGGTATGTGTGCCGGTTGCCAGTGCATTTGTATGTGTGACTTCCTCTATACATGTCTGTGTGTACTAACCCCAACTCCGATGAAGTTGGGACGTTTGGTAAACAGTGAATAAAATCAAAATGCTATCATTTTCAAAACACTCAATCTATTTATTAGATGGAGAATAGTGAAAAGACAACATATTAAGTGTTAAAACCGAGAAAAAATATTGTTTTGGGGGACATATGTACTCATTTCTAATTTGAGAAATCCAACACGTCTCAAAAGAGTTGGGACGGGGACAATAAATGGCAGCAAATGTCGAGGAAGACTAAAAACAAAACAAAAGACAACACTTAACAGATAAATACATTAACCGATGAGATGATTTTATATAAAAAACAGTGTTAATTCCTATCTTGGACATGATTTCACCAGCTTAAATGGTGGGTGTATTCCTTGTCATGTTTTGCAATGTTTTCCTTTCTGTAGTGCTTACAGTGTGACAGGTCTTGACCAAAAACCCACCATTTTATCACATGCTGGTCCTTATGATGGAGCCAAACTGTTAAAACATAGTAGAGAATGCAATTTGACCTTACTATGTGGCAGTAATCGAAGA
>NC_085869.1:10852649-10860149 GCF_034702125.1 Engraulis encrasicolus
CAGTTCAGAGCAAGCAATCCTCATCAAAGCCGAGCATAGGCCAAAAAGCCTTGCAGAGCCTCAAGATGTGCATTCTCCATTTTGTAATTAAACGAGTTGATTTTTTTTTTCTTTAAAACGCGAGACGTTGTGATGAACATGTATTGATTCGGAGGGTTGTTTTTTTCTATAGTGGGTGATAGAGACCTCAAAAACCACCCTTGGGGGGGTATTTGCACCCCCCACACCTCCACCCACACCCACCTATCCACCATCCACCACCACCCTCCTCCCATCAAGCTACAACCCTCCACCCCTCCCTCCCAGTACTCCCATCTTTCCCACCCCACCTCCCCTCCCCTTCCAATTGTCATCAGCCTACATTCACTGCTACCCCCCTCCACCATCTCCCTCCATCACCCATTCCCTTCTTCTCATCTTTCCCTTCAGCCTCCCTCTATCAAGCGACCCCCACCACCCACCACCACCACCATCTACACCCCTCCTCCCTCCCTCCTCCACCCTTGTCATCAACCTACCTTCACTGCCACCACCCACCACCACCACCAACCACCACCGATTCTCCCATCTCTCCCTTCAGCCTCCCTCTATCAAGCACCCACCACCACCACCACCCTCAACTACACCCTCCTCCTCCCTCCCCTCCTCTTCTACCCTCCTCCTCCCTAACCTCCTCTTCTCCCCTCCTCCTCTTCTCCCCTCCTCCACTTCTCCCCTCCTCCCTCCTCTCCCCTCTTCTCCCCTCCTCTTCTCCTCTTCTCCTCCTCTCCCCTCTTCTCCCCTCCTCCTCTTCTCTCCTCCTCCTCTTCTCCCATCCTCTTCTCCCCTCCTCTTCTCTCCTCCTCTTCTCTCCTCCTCTTCTCCTCTCCTCTTCTCCCATCCTCTTCTCCCCTCCTCTTCTCCTCTTCTCCCCTCCTCCTCTTCTCCCCTCCTCCCTCCCCTCCTCCTCTTCTCTCCTCTTCTCCCTTCCTCTTCTCCCCTCCTCTTCTCCTCTTCTCCCCTCCTCTTCTCCCCTCCTCTTCTCCTCCTCTTCTCCCCTCTTCTCCCCTCCTCTTCTCCTCTTCTCCTCCTCTCCCCTCTTCTCCCCTCCTCCTCTTCTCCCCTACTCCCTCCCCTCCTCCTCTTCTCCCCTCTCTCCTCTTCTCCTCTTCTCTTCCTCCCCTCCTCTTCTCTTCCTCCCCTCCTCTTCTCCTCTTCTCCCCTCTTCTCCCCTCCTCTTCTCCTCTTCTCCTCCTCTCCCCCTCCTCCACCGCTCTACTCTTCTCTCCTCCCCTCCTCCTTCTCTGCCCCTCTCCTCCTCTTCTCCCCTCTTCTCCCCTCCTCTCTCCTCTTCTTCTCCCCTCTTCTCCCCTCCTCTCCTCCCCTCCTCCCTCCCCTCCTCCCTCCTCTCCCCTCTTCTCCCCTCCTCCTATCCCCTCTTCTCCCCTCCTCTTCTCCCCTCCTCTTCTCCTCTTCTCCCCCCCTCTCTCTGCCTGAGCTGGTAGGCTCATTAATCATTCCCCTGATCTTAGCCACTCATTTGGAGTAATAAAAGTTTCCATCAGGAGTAGGCAGCACAACAGGTCTGAGTGAATCACCCTTGCTTGCCTGACACAGCCAGCCACCTTCCTTCCAGCGAGGCGAGAAAAAAAAAAAAACCTCTCACATTAAATCAAGCCCAAGCGAACGAACATTTTACTCGGGGCTCCCGACGCCTTTTAATTTCCTGAAGAACCTTAAAATATCATTCATTACCCACAACTACACATATTTGGTTTTTAAAAGTCTCATAAATCAATAGTCTGCAGCCTGACTGTAATAATTAGAACAAGTTAACATGTAATTTCCAGGCTCCCCCCTTTCGCAGAGAGAGAAAGAGAGAGAGAGAGAGAGAGAGAGAGAGAGAGAGAGAGAGAGAGAGAGAGCGAGCGCTCATTGGTGTGTGTGTGTGTGTGCGTGTGTGTACGTGTGTGTGTGCGTGTGTGTGTGTGCAGGATTTTAGCATATGCAAACGAGGCAATTCAAATAGTGGTGGAGGATATTAATATGGGGGAACAGGTAACGAGGTATGGGCGATGAATTATGCATCGAAAAAGTGGTTGATCTTCAATAAAGGAAATGAATTCAGCGTGTAATCTAATTAGTTATGGAAGTCTATTATGTCGAGCCGTGGAACGCAACTGTCCTTGAAAAGAAATTTATTTACAGTACATGTTGGGGTCTTTGGGCTCCCGGAATTGCAATCGAGGAAGTGGTCCGAATGTTAACACAATACCCCCCCCCTCTCTCCTGTTTTTTTTTTCCCTCACCCCCCCCTCACCCCTTCCCCTCCTCACCACAACAACCCTATTTGTACCCTCGTAATGCTTACCACTCTTTTTCTGTTGTTTTCCTCTTTCTCTCTCTCTCTCTCTCATTAATCTTCTACCTTTTTCTTCTGCTTCCTTCATTTTTTTCATGTTCTATTTGTCCACATCCTTTATCCATCTATTTTTTGCATTTCCTTTTTCTGTCCCCATTTCATTCCGTTCACTCTCATTTGGTCTCGACTGCTGTCTTTCTCGTTTTCTATTCTATTCTATTACTCTATTGTCTCCTACCATGGTCTCTGTGTCCACCCTTACAACCCCATCCTCTCCCCATCCTCTCTCATTCCTTCTTTCCTTCTCTCCCTCCTCTTCTCTTTCATCCCCCATCTATCATTCCTCCCCTCCCTCTCCTCCTTGTTTCTCGCCTTGAATGAATGGATGAGTTTATTTAGTCCAGTGTTTCCCAACCAGGGGTATGTGTACCACCAGGGGTACACGAGGACACCTCAGAGGGTACGTGGAGAAATGTAATAATGACAAATACATGGAGTGTAGCCACTTTGGGATAGCAGAATAGTTATAGAGCATGCGTGAGGGGGGTACTCTTCATATGACAACATGGCTTAGGGGTACACAGGACAGAAAAGGTTGGGAAACACTGATTTAGTCTATTATGTAAAAACGTTGTACAGTAACAGTAACCATGCATTGAAAGGAATATGTAGACAGGGATGTACACAAAAGAAGTCCCAAGACTTATTTCAATTGTGATCCCTTCCCTCTGTCTCTGGGTGCATCCCAATATGTGACCTTGCCTCCTCCACTTGTGCTTGTCTCCTCGTCCCGCCTCCTGGCCCCTCCTCCGTGGAGAAAACGATTAAGTTTCCCAGCTGTCAGCCTAGCCACAACAACTTTTGAGGGACTGTTTTTCATTCACCATCCCAATTGCAAATGAGAAAAAGACTCTACAATTGAGCTTTTGCAAGATATTGAAATATAATGCTGTTGTCAGTGATGTCATCATGACGAGAAGCAAGTGGAGGAGGCAAGTGGAGGAGGCAAGGTCCCATATTAAGATGCACTCTTAGTCTTCTCTCGCTTCACTTCCTTTTAGCTCAAGACCCGGCAGGCCACCGAAGAGGACGACGCAGAGTGTGACATCGCCCCACAGTGAGAACCCCCACATCATGCCCCATAGCGTGCCCGGCCTCATGTCTCCTGGCATGATCCCCCCCACAGGTAAGCTGCTTTTACACCGCCCTCCAACCTCCAACCTCCAACGCCACACCGATCCTACCCCGCACCACCCCGCACTGCACTGCACACCACACCACACCACACAACACCACACCACACCGCACCACACCACACCACCCACACCACACTACACCACACCATACCACACCACACCACACCACCCCACACCACCTCACAGCGTGCCCGGCCTCATGTCTCCTGGCATGATCCCCCCCACAGGTAAGCTGCTTTTACACCGCCCTCCAACCTGCAGCGCCACACCACACCACCCCGCACCACCCCGCACTGCACTGCACACAGCACAGCACAGCACAGCACAGCACACCACACCATACCGCACCACACCACACCACACCACACCACACCACACCACACCACCCCACACCACCTCACAGCGTGCCCCCACACCACACCACACCCCTCCACAAAGCTGCACAACGCCCTCACACCACACCTCCAACACTACACCACACAACACCACACCATACCGCACCACACCACACCACACCACACCGCCCCACACCACCCCGCACTGCACACCACACCACACCACCCCGCACCGCACTGCATACCACACCACACCACACCGCACTGCACTGCACACCACACCACACCACACCGCACCGCACTGCACACCACACCACACCGCACCACACCGCACCGCACCGCACCGCACCACACCGCACCGCACCACACCACACCGCACCACACCGCACCACACCACACCACACCACACCACACCACACCACACCACACCGCACTGCACTGCACACCACACCACACCGCACCACACTGCACACCACACCACACCACCCCACACCACCTCACAGCGTGCCCGGCCTCATGTCTCCTGGCATGATCCCCCCCACAGGTAAGCTGCTTTTACACCGCCCTCCAACCTCCAACGCCACACCGATCCTGCCCCGCACCACCCCGCACTGCACTGCACACCACACCACACCACACCACCCCACACCACACCACACCACACCACACCGCACCACACCACACAGCACCGCACCACACCACACTACCTCCACCACACCACACTACATCCACCACACCACACTACACCACACCATACCGCACCACACCACACCACACCACACCATATCACACCACACCACACCACACCACACCACACCACACCACACCACACCACCCCACACACACCACACCACACCACACCACACCACACCACACCACACCACACCGCCCCACACCACCCCGCACTGCACACCACACCACCTCACAGCATGCCCGACCTCATGTCCCCCGGCCTCATCCCCTTCACAGGTAAGCTGCTTTTACACCGCCCTCACTGGCCTGGCTGCTTTTACACCGCCCTCACTGTACCGCCCCACACCGTACCGTACCGCACCGCACCACACCACGCCCACACCGCACCACATCACACACACACCACTCCACACCGCCCCGCACCACACTGCACCGCACTGCACCATACCGCACCACACACCACACAACACCACACACACACCACTCTCCACCGCCCCACATCACACCACACCACACCACATCACATACACACCACACTGCCACACACCACACCACACCACTCCACACCACCCCACCGCACCAAAACATAGCACACCACAGCACACACACACCACCCCACACCGCACACCACCGCACCACATCACACAACACACCTCATCATCACATACACACACCACCCCACACCACCCCACCCCACACCACACCACACCACACACACACACACCACACCACACCGCACACAGCACCACACCCACCGGCCGACACCACACCACACCACACTACACTACTCCACACCACCCCACACCGCTCCACACCACCCCACCCCGCACCGCACCAAAACACAGCACACCACCGCACCACATCACACAACACACCTCATCATCACACGCACACACCACCCCACCCCACACCGCACCAGCTCACACACACACCGCCCCACATCACACACACACCACACCTCCCCACACCACCACCCTCTTGTCACCCTCTGACACCACTATGCTGCTGCTGTCCCCTGTCACCCCCACTACCCCCACCCCCTGGCCTTGCACCCTGCTCTATCCTTAGTTCTCTCTCTCTCTCTCTCTCTCTCTGTCTCTGTCTCTCTCTCTCTCTCTCGCGAGCGCGCTCTCTCTCTCTCGCGCGTGCTCTCTCTCTCTCTCTCTCTCTCTCTCTCTCTCTCTCTCTCTCTCTCTCTCTCTCTCTCTCTCTCTCTCTCTCTCTTTCAGCCATTGCACTTGACCACCCTGTCCCTGTTTCTCTTCCACACCCACCTTTCCTCTCTCCCACCCCTCTAGTTAGCCCTCGCCATCAACAGCCCCCACCCACCAAACACACATAGACACCAGCACAGGCACACAAAGCACACATACACATACTACAGACACATAGACACCAGCACGGGCACACAAAGCACACATACACATACTACAGACACATAGACACCAGCACAGGCGCACAAAGCACACACACACACATACAGACACATAGACACCAGCACAGGCGCACAAAGCACACACACACACATACAGACACATAGACACCAGCACAGGCGCACAAAGCACACACACACATACAGACACATAGACACCAGCACAGGCACACAAAGCACACACACACATACAGGCACAGAGACACAGACAGACAAACAGACACAGAGTTTGCTTCTCAGCAGACGTCGGAAATGGCATGGCCACGAAAGTGACAGGCGGGCTGGGGTGGGAGACCAGGCTAGGCACCAGCTCCACCACCCAACACACACACACACACACACACACACACACACACACACACACACACACACACACACACACACACACACACACACACACACACACACTGTACACACACACACTGTACACACACACAGTACACACTCACTCAAATACACACAAACACGCACACATACAGTACACACTCAAAGCACACACACACACACACACACACACACACACACACACACACACACACACACACACACACACACACACACACACACACACACACACACACACTCACACACACACACACACACACACAAATGCGTCACCCGTCATGCCTCCCCCCGTCATGTTCATCGCCTGGGAAGCGACGGCAACAACACAACAAATTGGAGTGGAGAGTTATTTTCTCTCAAATGATTTCACTGGATGTTGTTGCATTGTGCCCTGAGTGAGTCCCTAATTAGGCCGATTAAATCCACTTCACTGCTGTATTATGTACATAGGCGGTCGGGGATGCTAAAGTCATCTTATCGCCACAAGAATCAACAGCACGCCGTTTGAGCCTTCAAAGTTTGCCCCGAGCGCGTCTTATTACAACCAAATTTGCTTTTGTTCTGTTTGCGGCCGGTCGCGTTGTGGCAGCTTTGAAGTTATGAGGTAGAAAAAAAAGAAAAAGAAAAAAACCCTCTTTCCTCGATTTGCATATTACTGTGCTTCCGGATTCCTTGGGTCGTCTTAATAATAAAATGCTAGTCGTTAAATCGCATTAAGTCTTGGTTAGTGCACTGCTGAATATGCATTAGAGAGGAGTCTTATTATGAAGTAATTATGTTGTATCATCACGGAACATAAATATCGAATAATTTTATACTTTGTTCATACGCATACGTCGCATAATCGTTTTGTGCATGGGGTAAGGGGTGTGTATGGTTTGTGGGTGTGTAAATGTTTGTGCTTAGAAAGCTCACTCCACAATTCTGCACTGAAGATGAGGATTTCTTTCTCTTCTGTAGATGACAATGGGAAACTGCATTAAAAACAACAAAGTAGCTAATGTAGTTGGCAACTATGGTTTCGAGAAATGCTCCCCTGATCTGAAGATGAGGATTTCTTCCCTGTACCTCTTTGTCAACATTTTTTTTTTTTTGGAAAAGGAAGGAAGAAGGTTGGGTTGGGGGAGGTGAAGGTAGAGGGGTTTGGTTTATAAGATG
>NC_085869.1:10870149-10882649 GCF_034702125.1 Engraulis encrasicolus
ACGACTTGGTCATTGCCATTCTGGTAGCAGCGAATTTATAAGACGAGCAGTGTCTTACTGGGTTTACGTAAATAAAACAAAAAGTCTTGTCAGTACTGATCAAATGCATTTAACTCAAGTCCAACAATGATCCAAGCCGTCTTCTGTAAGTGAGTCAACTGATGATGACTCAGATGTTGAATTCACATGTTGCATCTAGCTTCAAGCTTCATCAGTTAAAAGCACTCTCCCTCTTTTTTTAAGAGAGCAATCTCCATGTACGGCCTCACACCTAGTAAATTACCCCAGAAAAGCAATGTGTGTGCGTGCACAGTAAATGTTGTGGTGTTAATTCAACACTTACAGAGTTCATTTAAGTCCAAATGGACTCAAATGAACACTCTAAGTGTTAAATGAGCACTGCAGAATTTACTGTGTGGCATGCGTGCGGAAGCTCATCTGTAAAGCACAGCTACTCGACGTGCTTGTGACAGACGGCAGTTTTATGTCTCAATTGTGATTCCGCTGCTGCTCTTTCACTGGCAAACATTTTAGCACAAGACAAGAAGACAGTCGGCACTCTAAATGGTTTGTGTTGGCCACTGTTCTATCACACTGTATTGCAGCTGGTGGTGGGGAGAAGTGACAGCGAATGAGAGATGAGTTAGAGAGAGAGAGAGAGAGAGAGAGAGAGAGAGAGAGAGAGAGAGAGAGAGAGAGAGAGAGAGAGAGAAAGGAAGGGAGGGAGAGAGTGTGGGAGGAAGAGAAAAAAGGAGAAGATAAACCAGCCATAGATCACATGGATTTATTGAACATCACTGAATACAGGCCCCATTTACTTCATTTCAGTAATTTCATTCATGCAAACCCCTCCTCCTCTTCCCTCATTGTCTGTGGGATCCTTTTCACATCTCTCTTTATTTCTTTCCTTTTTCCTCCCCATAGCCATTCAGAAGTATTGAGACTGACAGAGATTTCTCGGGCCCTGGTCGGCACTGTGCTCTCGCTGGCTCTATCAGCCTCAGTTGGTCTTGTCAGCGAAATCAATTACAACCAGAGCTGCGCTATTATTATGACAGTGGCCATAAGGATCTGAATCACAATGTTCACGATCCTCCACGTCGCATAACAATGCGAGGGGAGATCTGATGAATACATTAGATATGTATGTATACGTATAATCGGGGCTTGGCTATTGCTTGAAACCGGTGCAATATCTAAGAGGGAGATTGCATTTCCTGTGTGAGTGGAGGTTGTTGTGTGGTTTTTTTTATTTGTTCCTTTCATTCCGTCAACTCCAACACCAACCCTACCCCACCCCACCCCTCGGCCTCCCCTCTACCTCCCCTCTTTCCCCTTCTCCTCTACTGACCCCTCGACCTCCTCCACACTCTTCATTCCCTCTTCCTTTTCCTGTAGTGTGCTGTTAGCTTTTGCTTTGTTACACGCACCCACTGATGTGTGTGTGTTTTTTTTTTCCAAAACTGAAACCATAGCAACATGTCAGGTCTGATGTGTTATCTGGATTCTATCTGTCACCATCAAACAAACAGTGGCATCGCTTCTACCGTTTGGGGGTGGGGGTGGGGGTTAGGGGATAGGAGCAAACAGACAGAGGAAATATGAAAGGTCGGAATGAGAGGTGGCGTTTATGATGGGCAAAGACGCCTTGGCCATGCATTCCTTGATGAGGATAATAATGTGTCATATGGATGCTTAGCTTAGCTTAGCTTTAGCCTGAAGCGCCATGTTAGCATGAACATCAGACTCATATCTACAGGCTGTGTGCGCCTCGAGTGTCTTATGCAATCACCACTAAACTGAAATGATTTTGTCACGTTTTCAAACTTTTGTAACTTTTTTTTTCTGTGACGCGCGTACAGGAGTCAGTGGTCAAGTGATGTGAAGCACCTTCAACAGTGCTAACTCGCTCGCCTCGAACATTTGTTATGCAACGTGCTCTCGGAGTCATCATTAACCATTGCATGAAAATATGACTTTCAAAACAGCAAAAACACTGACAAATGGCTCTTCTGATCTGATCTGATGTCTGTGATTGATGCTCGTGGCCTGTCCCTTGTTTTACCCATTTACTTTCTATCTTCATGTTGACAGTTTTATTTAATGTTATTAGTGACACCTAGTAGCTGCCTGTCACCAGAATGATGTGGATAGATAGATAGATAGATAGATAGATAGATAGATAGATAGATAGATAGATAGATAGATAGATAGATAGATAGATAGATAGATAGATAGATAGATAGATAGATAGATAGATAGATAGATAGATAGATAGATAGATAGATAGATGATACGTACGTACTTAGAGTACATAGAGGTATGTCGGACTGCATACATACATACATACATACATACATACATACAGTACATAGTATATACATACGTACATACATACATACAACTGCACACTGTAACTACATTGATTTATTGACTATTAATTGACTATTGATTAAAAGCTGAAGGATGTCCCCAATTGTCTCCCATAATCACATAATCCCCCCTCTGCTCCCCCCACTGGTTGGCCAGGTCTGACGGCTGCCGCCGCTGCCGCTGCTGCTGCCACCAACGCCGCCATTGCCGAGGCCATGAAGGTCAAGAAGATCAAGCTGGAGGTCATGAGCAGCTACCACGGCAACAACAACCAGCACGGACCAGCCGACTCGGAGAACGGCGACCTCAGCTCCAGTGTGGGTGAGTGTCTTTAGCCTCTCTTCACTCCAGTCTTCTGTTCTGTTCTGTTGTCTTCTGTTCTGTTCTGACCCCCATCCCCATCCCGTCCCACCTGCTGGCCAACAGAGCAGACACTCTTCTCTCCTCTCCTCTCCTCTCCTCTCCTCTCCTCTCCTCTCCTCTCCTCTCCTCTCCTCTCCTCTCCTCTCCTCTCCTCTCCTCTCCCTCCCTTTTCCCCTCCACTCTCCTATCCTCTTTTACATAAACTCCTCTATTCCTCTCCTCTCCTCTCCTCTCCTCTCCTCTCCTCTCCTCTCCTCTCCTCTCCTCTCCTCTCCTCTCCTCTCCTCTCCTCTTTAATATCCAACTCCCATTGCACAGACCAGGACCTACATTGTGTCCCAGAATCACTTAGTAAGTACCAGTACCCTAGATGCTGTTGGTGCTGATGCTCCAAACTCCACACCCAGGGAGCCAGTGCTACAGGGATTTATTACTTTGGACCGCGAGGCCTATTTCTCTCTTTCTATTTTTCACTGATTCATTACATTGCAATCTCTACCTGTTAGTCTATTCTTTTTTTTACTATCCTCCAGCCACACAAATATCCTAATCGATATCATTTAACCCAAAACTGTTGCCAGCAGTTCTTGCACTTCTTCTGCCACGGGGGCTAGAGTGTACAGTGCACGCCTCCCCTCTTATCGAGGTGATTTCTGCGTATGCAGTTTCATTTCATCGGCACTGGCAGGGCCAGGAGTATGAATCTGTTTGGAAGTGCCCTAATTGGTTCGTTCAGGTGGACTCTGTTAAACCATTAAATGCTCATCAGCAAGCCCAGGAGAGCGCCCCTGATGTGACACATTCATTTCTATCTCCGGGAAGAGAAGCCGCATTACTGATAACTGATGGCTATCTAAACAAGCAGCTTAGATAGCCACCGTTTAGTAATAGAACCACTTAGTCTGTAACACGCCTTGCATTTATCTTAATTTATATATAGAAATATATTAGTTTTTCACCCCTCTTCATGTGCTTTCCCCAATGATGGCCCCACTTTTGTTGTTACAGTGTTCCCCTAAATAATACTCTGCCCTTAACTAGAATTTTCCATCACTACATACTGTAGTCATCTCACGTGTCATCTCTTGCGATATTTGCACAATGTTATAGCGACATTAATACTTACGTATGACCTCGTGGCATATCGTGGGAAAATATCAAATGTTTGTAAATATGTAAAAGCGTCCTTTATGCCTGTATTATGTTGTTTGAAAAGAAGAAAGAACTACTGGTCTTCTGGGCTCATTTGTGAAACACAGATTGTGAAGAAGCAAAGCATGGAGAGCTTGCCTCTAAAAAAATGTTTGTCATTTATTTTGGCAAACATTGGAGTTAGCCATCTCTAACATGTATTTGAGCCTTATTGAAATATCAAACCGGCTTCATCTAAGAAATTGAAACGGAAACCCGAACAAATACATATTACATCTGCCAACAATGCTGACAGCATCTTGAAGACAAAAATAAAACCACACTCAGACACACAAAGATGATTTCAGAAACAATGGCACTTATCCGGCTTTACTCAAAGCCTAACATTGTGAGTAACATAGAGGATGCTTTTTGAGGCCTTTTTTATTCCCATTTTTGTAATAAATAAACAATTTGAGACGCTAGCCTGATTCTTTTTTTCTCTCTCCAGCTAAGTGCTGTCCTTAAGCTCTACTGGCACCAATTTATTTAATTTCTTGATGCCAACTGCAATCTCCATTCCTGTGACCGAAAATGACAAAACGGAGTCCTTTCTAAATGTGTTGAGATGCATCCATGGGCACTTTATCCCTGAGCTATTAGCTGGTACTGTAAGTGGCCTGCTAATTTAATTTGTGTAACTGAATTGGTTTTGAATATCCTCCATTTCAATTAATGATTTCTGAAACATTGCGAGGATTTTTTTCCCCCTTTATAACTCTGAGGCATTTCTCTGTGGAAATAAACTGTCGTGTAAAATCATAAACCCATTACAAATGATACCGTTAATCCTTCCGCCCAATTCTCAGCATTTGATTCTCTCCCATGTTTTGACCGCTCTCTGTGTGGCCTATCAGAGGATTTTCTTTGCTGCAATTTGACTCTGCATGCTGTATTGTACGTACGTCGGGGGGTGGGGTGGGTAGGAGACGACACAAAACACAATATGCATCCCTAAGTCGATATCGCCGCAAAGAAAATAACACAAGCAGCTGAGGTCATGACTGGCGGAGGGGAAAATAAAAAGGAGGAAGAAATGGCAGGGCTACGAGGTCGCGGAAATAAAGATGAATGTGAATAAGAATCACAAGGCTGTGGCAATGAAGCTAATAAGAAACTGTTTTATCTTTTTACAATTTAAATTGTAACCTTGAGCGCACGCGGGGGCCTCTCCCACAAGAATAATAATTCTGCCCCCCATACAAGCGTCAGCTAGGCAGGCAGGCAGGCCGCCATTGGGGCTGATGCAGCCTCCGCTGCTGTCTCCACGGCGGCTAGGCTCGGGCATTAGCCCTTCTGAGTGAAATATATGGCGGCGACGCCTCTCCGTCCCATCCACAATCAATTGGATTCTTTTTCCCTTTAATATTTACTTGCGCCGATGAGATGCTCGTCGGCATGGTGATGAAGAGTCTGCCAGTGCTGGTTGAAGGTGACCTGTCACCGCGTATGGACAAATCTCTCGTCTCGCTTGCGAAGAGAGAAATGTACAAAATAAATCATTAAAGTGAGCGACCAGGCGCTTCTCTCGCTCTTCTCTTCTGTCTCTCTCTGTCTCTCTCTGTGTCTCTCTCTCTCTCTCTCTCTGCCTCTCTCTGTCTGTCTCTCTCTCTCTCCATCCCCCCTCTCCACTTTACTTTCCTCTCTCTCTCTCTCTCTCTCTCTCTCTCTCTCTCTCTCTCTCTCTCTCTCTCTCTCTCTCTCTCTCTCTCTCTCTCTTTCTCTCTTTCTATCTCCACCCCCCCCTTCCACTCTCCTCCACCTCCACCACCTCTTCTCATTCCCCAGGATTTAAATCACCCCCAGATTTATGATTTGAATTAATGCTTCGTTTGGTCAAAGGAATGGTGGCCCGAGACAAATGATGTTTGGTACTGAAGCCATCCTAATATTGATTACTGGGATGTCTGTGCAATCTCTTGTTTATATCAAGCAGTCTCTGGTGACAGCGGCGGCCCAATAGGAGGGGGCCTGGGCGATAAGAGGGAGAAATATGGCCGGCTCTCTTTCTGAGCCGCCGCGCAAGGCAGCCAGCCTCTTTCAGGCCCTTTAATTGCAACATAAATTAGGTTTTTAAGTGAAATAGACAGTGGAGGGTTTTTTTGTTTTTTTTTGTTCCAGTCCGCTCTTATCTCGGCCGCAAATTTCTCTGTCATATTCGGAGCGCTATTACATCAGAACAACAACAGCAGCGGGAGAAAGGGAAAAAAAAGGCGAAATGTTTAAAGCTGAAGAAAGATGGGGATAGAAACATACAAGAAAAATACAAATGCATAGAGAAACGCAGATGCACAGGCCCGTTACAAAGACCATATATCAGGAGGACTTATCTTCAAAGAGACGGCACCATCGACAAAAACTGCACATCGCTTGACTGAACAAGGCTATCACTGATTTTCATACAGTTGAAAATCTGTATCTGATAGGGCAATTATGCCAAAATGCAATAGATCAAGCAGGACAAATAGTCTTGTCTAGACGGTGTTTGCGCCGTACTAAGGGTAATGTACACAGTACTGCACTGCAGACTTCATTGACTGCAGGCTCGCTGTATCTGTGAGCGTTTTACTCACACAGAGACACTCAGACTCAGACCGTGTTAATTGCTGTTCTGGATTCAGTTTCAGAGTGTCTAATACGAGCAGATCTCTCCAGCGAATTATTGTGTGTGTGTGCGTATTTGTGTGTGTGTGTGCGTTTGTGTGTGTGTGTGCGTGCGTGCGTGCGTGCGTGTGTGCGTGCGTGCTTGTGCTGTGTGTGTGTGTGTGTGTGTGTTTGTGTGTGAGTATGTGCATGGTTTGATATCACCTGACAGATTTAGCCATGACGCCTTCGCTAAGGCACTTATGTTTGGCAGTCGCCCCTTATATTAGATCGTCAGCCGCATGCCACTGTAGCTAGCTAGCGATGCAGTAGGGCCGTCAGCTGTGTAGCGTGGTGTACTGCAGTCTGCTATGTGCCGTAGCCCTGGCTAAAGCATGAGCTCATGGGCACTGTAGTGGTCTGTGATCATCATTGCTAAAGACACTCTGATTGACCCACGGATGTATAAATGGCCGCTTGCGTATACAGTCCCAGGTCAAAAATAGATGATTACGTGAAATGGCTACACCGCAAAGGCGCACCGAAGACACTCCAATTGACTCTCTCTCTATGTGTAAGTCACCTTTACGTAGGCAATCCCAGGTCAAAAAATAGTTTAAAAAAAGCTAAATAATGCTGTATATGTACTTTTTATCGCGAAGTGGACGCATTCATAAAATGCATTCAGATGGATTTAGTGATTGAATTACTCGCTTATTTATTTGCCGGAACAGTTTCTTCCAAATCAAGATTGCTATTTAATTGGTATTGGATGTAAAGGTTTCTTTCTCCTTAGTGGCCCCTATTCTGATGCAGATGCTCCTCCTCCGCTTTTGTTTTCATA
The DNA here is from genome assembly GCF_034702125.1 of Engraulis encrasicolus. NCBI lineage: Eukaryota > Metazoa > Chordata > Actinopteri > Clupeiformes > Engraulidae > Engraulis > Engraulis encrasicolus. Next base: position 10,877,504 of record NC_085869.1, read on the forward strand.
GCTTGCAGTTTGGTTAAAGCCCGGACAAATGTAGACACTGACACACACAGTGTGTGTGTGTGTGTGTGTGTGTGTGTGTGTGTGTGTGTGTGTGTGTGTGTGTGTGTGTGTGTGTGTGTGTGTGTGCGTGTGTGCGTGTGTGCGTGTGTGTGTGTGTGTGTGTGTGTGTGTGTGTGTGTGTGAAGGACACTCTGTTCTGTTCCTGGATTGGCTTGGATTGCCCGTGTTGTCTTTGTGTTGATGTAAATTGAACAGGCTAATGTTTCTTTTCCTCCCCACATAAAATATTCAACGCAATTACCCTCTCCTGTTTGCATCAATGTTATTAATTATAACAAAAACAGCCAGTCCAACTTTGAGCCAAATAACCAAACATCCAGGGAGAGAGAGAGAGAGAGAGAGAGAGAGAGAGAGAGAGAGAGAGAGAGAGAGAGAGAGAGAGAGAGAGAGAGAGAGAGAGAGAGAGAGAGAGAGAGAGAGAGAGAGAGAGGACAGAAGAGGAGACGCTGATTAAACCGATCGCTTGGCTCCTTGGCTCTCTTTGATTTTTTTTTCCCTGGGACTCTTTCCCCCCCACTCTCTTTCCCCCTCTCTCTCTTTTCTTCTCTCACGTCTTCAGGAGAGGGAGGGGGGGTTTGGGGGGGTAGGTACGGTTGGTTCCCTCTGTGCACAATGTGGATTGTTCCATGCACTCTGAGGAAATGCCACAATTACAGATCACAAACCAAGCAAAACATGTCTGACACACAGCGGCCGCGGCCAGAAATAAACACTGATGCATTGCCCCCCACTCCCCACCTCACACACACACACACACGCACACACACACGCACGCACGCACGCACACACACACACACACACACACACACACACACACACACACACACACACACACACACACACACACACACACACACACACACACACACACACACACACACACACACACACACACAGACACACCTCCCCCACCACCATGCACTGACCTCAACCAGGACCTTCATTATAGGGCGGGAAAACATGGTCAAGCCCAGCTCTTTACAAACACCTGCCAATCTCTACTGGGAAGAATAGCGTTTGGGAGGGAAATAGAGGGAGGGAATGAGGAGAGGAGAGAGAGAGAGAGAGAGAGAGAGAGAGAGAGAGAGAGAGAGAGAGAGAGAGAGAGAAATAGAGAGAGAGAGCAATACTGAGATATATAAGCAAAGCAAAAAGGGAGAGAGCAATGGAGTGATAGAGCAAGAGAGAGAGAGAGAGAGAGAGAGAGAGAGAGAGAGAGAGAGAGAGAGAGAGAGAGAGAGAGAGAGAGAGAGAGAAGGGGACAGGAACAAAAACTAACGAGAGAGTGTTTGAGAGGAGAGAGGGGGTAGTCAAGAGTGTGAAACCTTGAGCAAAGAAATTGCGGTAGTAGAAAGACAAATAGAACAGAAAAGAAAAAATCCCCCTTCTCTGTTTTTCTTCTTCCTTTATTTTCCCCTGCTCCTTTTCTTTCTTCCCTTCTTCACCCCCCTCTCTCTCTCTCTCTCTCTCTCTCTCTCTCTCTCTCTCTCTCTCTCTCTCTCTCTCTCTCTTTCTCTCCCTCTCCTTCTCTCTCTCTGTGTGTGCTTGGCCAGTGGGTGCCATTTCGGATTTGATTCCTTGCCACAGCACCGTTAATGGACCTTAAATCCTGGCAGTAATGAGATGTGGGAATTGTGTGTATCATCAACCAGATGATGCAGCTCTAATGAAATCAGCGGCGGCAACGACAACCACGACCACGACGATGCAAACTTTTTTAAGGCTTCCTGTGCTGTGCTCTCTCTTTCTCTCTGTCTCATTCTCTTTATCTCTGTTGTTCTCTCTGCATCTCTCCTGCTTTTTCTCTCTGTCTTTCTTTCTGTTGTTAACTCTCTCTTTCCACATCTCTGTCTCTGTCTCTGTCTCTCTCTCTCTCTCTCTCTCTCTCTCTCTCTCTCTCTCTCTCTCTCTCTCTCTCTCTCTCTCTCTCTCTCTCTCTCTCTGCCTTTATTCTTTATGTGTGTGTTCTCTCTCCATCCCTCCCTGTCTTTCTCTATGTCTCTCTGTTGTTCTCACCCTCTCTCTCCATCTCTCTCTCTCTCTCTCTCTCTCTCTCTCTCTCTCTCTCTCTCTCTCTCTCTCTCTCTCTCTCCGTCTTTATTCTTTATGTGTGTGTTCTGCTGTTGTTTACCTCTGTGAGCTGCTTAGAGCTGTGAACAGGCTGATGTACGCGCACACACTCAAAAATACACACAGAGCACAGACACATGCACGCAGCCATACACAAAATACACAGTACTACACACACTCGCACATAAACACAGGCATGACAGGTTCACAAGTAGAGTCTTGTGTAAACAAATATACTGAAGACACACAAACAAACACAAACATACACAGACAGATCTTCTAAACGTGCGTGCATAGTCAGGTCTCAAACACACACGTGCGAATAGAGACCCAGTTTTCTTGTGTCTCCCTATTCCTCTCTTTCTTTCTCTCCTCTTCTCTTATCTAATGTCATTTCTTCTCATCACATTTCTTTTCCTTTCCTTTCCTTTTTAGTCCTCTCCTCTCCTCTCCTCTCCTCATCCTCTGCTTTCCTCTCCTCTCCTTTCCTCTCCTCTGTTCTCATCACATCCATCTCTCCTCTTCTCTCCTCTCCTGTTCTCCTCTCCTCATCCTCTCCTCTCCTCTCCTCTCCTCTCCTCCTCTGTGCTCATCACATCCCATCTCCTCTCCTCTCCTCATCCTCTGCTTTCCTCTCCTCTCCTCTCCTCTCCTCTCCTCTCCTCTCCTCTGTTCTCATCACATCCATCTCTCCTCTTCTCTTCTCTCCTCTCCTGTTCTCCTCTCCTCTGCTTTCCTCTCCTCTCCTCTCTCCTCCTCTCCTCTCCTCTCCTCCTCATCACATCGCGTCTGCCCTCCCCCTGTTCCTCTGTGGCCACAGCGAGGGGTGTTGGAGTCGTACAGGGGCTGGTGACAGGTGTCTGGACCTGGAGACGGAATTAAAGCAGACGGGGCTGGGGGCAACGCGCGCGCGCGCGTGTGTGTGTGTGTGTGTGTGTGTGTGTGTGTGTGTGTGTGTGTGTGTGTGTGTGTGTGTGTGTGTGTGTGTGTGTGTGTGTGCCTGTGTCTGTGTCTGTGTCTGTGTGTCTCTGTGTGTCTCTGTGTGTCTCTGTGTGTCTGTGTGTGTGTGTGTCTTTATGTCTGTATGTCTGTTTGATTGTGTGTGTGTGTGTGTGTGTGTGTGTGTGTGTGTGTGTGTGTGTGTGTGTGTGTGTGTGTGTGTGTGTGTGTGTGTCTGTGTGTGTGTGTGTGTGTGTGTGTGTGTGTGTGTGTGTGTGTGTGTGTGTGTGTGTGTGTGTGTGTGTGTGTGTGTGTGTGTGTGTGTGTGTTTGATTGTGTGTGTGGGTGTTTGTTTTGAGGAAAGGATGAGAGAGAAAGAGACAGAGAGGAGAGGAGGAGGGGAGAAGCGAGACAGAGCTACAGAGTGGGAAGTGGAGGAGGAGAGGAGAAGACAGCCCCCGCTGCTCCCTCGGGTCAGTGCACTGATTCGGGCAGACTCGGCCCAGATCTGGCCCAGACTCCGCACAGACTCCAACATGCTCGAGGAAGATCAGGAACAGGAAAGAAAAGAGGAGTAGGAGGATACAAGAGGAGGACAGGAGAGAGAGAGAGAGAGAGAGAGAGAGAGAGAGAGAGAGAGAGAGAGAGAGAGAGAGAGAGAGAGAGAGAAGGAGGAAGATAGAGAAGGATGAAAGGAGAAGAAGAGAGTGAGCAGGTGGATTTTAGACGAGGATGGGGAAGGAGAGAGAGAGTAGGAGGAGGATAGAAGAGCAGGAAAGGAGGAGTGAGAGAGAGACAGAAGGAAAAATATAGAGGAGGATGAAATGAGGAGGAGAGAGAGAGAGAGAGCAGGAGAAGGAGGAAGGAGACGGAGAAGGAGAAGGAGAAGGAGAAGGAGAGGAGATGAACGAGGAGAAGAAGAGGAGAGGAAGGAGGAGAAGGAGAAGGAAAGGAGGGGAAGGAAGAGAAGGAGAGGAGGGGAAGGAGGAGGTGGAGAAGGAGAGGAGGGTAAGGAGGAGGTGGAGAAGGAGAGGAGGGGAAGGAGGAGGTGGTGGAGGAGAGGAGGGGAAGGAGGAGGTGGAGAAGGAGAGGAGGGGAAGGAGGAGGTGGAGAAGGAGAGGAGGGGAAGGAGGAGGTGGAGAAGGAGAGGAGGGGAAGGAGGAGGTGGTGGAGGAGAGGAGGGGAAGGAGGAGGTGGTGGAGGAGGCTCCAGAGATGGATCTGTATTGAGACCACAGCTGTAAGCGCGGAGCAGCTAATTGGGCCTTATCTGACTGGCCCATTCATCTTCATTTTTTACCAATTACCCAGTATTATCTGTGCTCTCAGTTGGGTGTGGGACTTAATCCTTTTTGGTTAAGCCGTTTGGTACAGCTTGCAAAAATTTCAAATGGTCGTCGGGGGGTAGTAGGGGGTTTGTGTGATGGTTTTAAGGGGGCTGGTGGGTGGGGTGAGGTGGGGACAGGAGGAGGGAGGTGAGAAAGTCAAAGTGCAAGCGCAAAAGTCTAGAAAGTTCCTCATCGTTAGATGGCCCTGGGGGGAATCAATAGGAAATGACATCACATGAAAGGAAGGTGAGTGGGAAAGAAAAAGGGAAAAGAGAGAGAGGGGGATAGAGAGTGGGGAGAGAGAATGAAAAAAGCAGAGGGTTGGAAATCAATTATTGGGGGTTATAATTCAGGCACTTGTTTGCAAACGAAGCAGAGTCATTGATTAAGTTGTTCCCATCGCTCCCCGTCATTATCGACACATTAAAACCATATTTCCCTCTCGTCACACTGTTTATTGTTTTTTTGTTTTTTATTTATTTTGGTGTTTTTTTTCCTTCCAAACTCGCAGCCTTGTGATAGCCATGCTTAAAAGGGTTGTATTAATTATTCGACCGATCTGTTAATGTGCACAAGCACCGTCTGCCAAACTGCAAAAAAAAAAGAAAAACAAATCTTTCTGAGTGCCAACTGGTCTGTTTTGTGTTTGTTTGTTTGTTTGCTTATTTATTTATTTGTTGTTGTTATTTCTGCATTTGGTTAACCATTCAGTCAAACAAACAAACAAAAATCATAATAATTTTGCAGTGG
>NC_085869.1:10890149-10892649 GCF_034702125.1 Engraulis encrasicolus
CTTATTGTGCATGAACAAGACATTTGCGAATACATGCCAAACAAATGTTTGATTTTGCTTTGTACATGCCTTATAAGTTACTTATACATACAGTCACATTGTATGTATTAGTGCTAATACATGTATCCCCAAAAAAAAGTGTTCCCATTTTTTTTAAATATATATGTACATATGAAGGCTTTATTTGCAAAACGATGTATCTCCATTTTATAGAATGTTGGGAAATTGACATTTTTGTATTGGGCATTCCATTAAATGCATTGCAAAATGCATTTTATATAGCATAAAAAGTATGTTCTCAAAACATTTGAATGGTAAGAATTAAGACATGGGTGATGGAACAGTCATTTCCAATAATAAAATGCAAAAGTCAAAAAATGGAGATACACCGTTTTGCAAATAAACCCTTCATATATTGTCAGAGGCTGCCCCACAGTTCAGAGGGGCTCACACCAAATGCCTGTGCCTTCTTCCCTTGTGTTGGTCCCAGTCCAGTGCAGTCCAGTCATGTCAGTGCATGTGTAAAGTGGTCACTGGCTCCACATCACATCTGAGTAATAACGGCAGCTGATCTGATCTCTCATCTGTCCCGGGCCAGATTTCACAGCCATCCATCTTCCAGGCTGAGCGCCAGCTCCGTAAGAGCCAGGCAGGCAGTACGTCTCTGCAGCACTCGTCCTTCACACACATACAGTACTGTACTTACTGCGGGGTACATACATATATCTGTCCTGCAAGACTGCCGGTCGTTAAGTCGGAATTACATTAATTAAAGAAAAGGTTGCTCTCTCTCTCTCTCTCTCTCTCTCTCTCTCTCTCTCTCTCTCTCTCTCTCTCTCTCTCCAACAGCAGCCCCATGCATCCTCATACTTCTTTTTCCCCCCAATTCTTTAATTTGTCTTGATTTCCACCTAAGAAGTCATACTCGGCTCTATCTATCTCTCCATCTCTCCGTCTCCCTCTCCATCTCTCTCTCATTCCCAGCTCTCTCTCATGTTCGGGAACTAAAAAACATGAAAGTGATGATCTTGCGATGCGCCCGTGTGTCGGAATCATTAGCACATGTCAGTTATAACAGATTAACTCGCAGTGAGGATGATGTGGGGCTAATTTCCTAATGAGAACAGATGATCCCGGTGGCCGGCCGACCAGCGAGCGAGCCTCGCTCATCCCCCCTCAAAAAAAGCGGAGCGCCACGCGTCGCTCAGGCGTGTGCGTCGTGATTGATAACGCCCGCTCGATATATTTCATTTCGCCTCCGTCCGAGTTCGAATGACAACTGCTGGCCATTGACTGAAAGCAATCTTTTTAAAAGGGACCCCCCCCCCCCGTTTTTTTTTTTTTTTTTGCTAAGTATCAGATGGAAGTGATCCGGCCGTATGCTTGGGTGTCACTAGTCCAACTGCCTCACTCCCCTCAGGGAGGCGGGAGGAAGGGGAGGGGATGTTGTGAGCGTGGGTGGCTTGCTCACTGTGTGTGTGTGTGTGTGTGTGTGTGTGTATGTGTGTGTGTGTGTGTGTGTGTGTGTGTGTGTGTGTGTGTGTGTGTGTGTGTGTGTGTGTGTGTGTGTGTGTGCGTGCGTGCGTGCATGCGTGTGTGTCTGTGTGTTTGTGTGCGTGTGCGTGTGCGTGTGCGTGTGCGTGTGCGTGTGTGTGTGTGTGTGTGTGTGTGTGTGTGTGTGTGTGCATGCACGCGTGTGTGTGTGTGTGTGTGTGAGGGCGGGGGTTAGGGATATTGATTGGTCTTGAATGGATCACGCCATCAGTGGAAGCAGCTGGTAGCAGTAGCAGCACAAGCAAAGACGAGGAGTAGCAGAAGCTGTAGCAGCTCAATGCTTTGGCAGCCCTCTGTTGGTTTCCTGGTGAATCATTTCAGGATGGGGTGGATTTGATAGATCCAGACAGACATGCAAAATGTAAAAGGCAGCACTCTTTTTTACGGTCATATTCATTGGAACATGTCCAGCCAATAAACATGTCTCCAGCTCTGTAGGCCTTCATCAACATGTGACAAATCCGTAGCCACATACCGTGCATGTACTCGCGGGCTCATTCCCGTACAGTGCCATCCCATGGGCTCGTTTCTGGGTGTCTGTCACTAAACAGGTATTTATTTTAAACCAGATCAAGTGACGGCACTAAAGCTACTATTGCTTCTCCAGCCCCACTGAACCAGTCTGTTGTTTGTGATCCCCCCCCCCCCCTTTTAAGTCTTAATCCAAACGCATTTCAAATAAAATTGGCTGTTCCCCTTGAACATCATACTGTGTCTTGGGGAATTTGTGCTTGGCATTTGCGGTGAACAGCCGCTTAACCAAATGCTAAGCATCCACTGAATAAGATCAAATGGTTTCCTTCTGTACCAAGACAACACATTATCCTTCAGTTTTATCCCACATTTTATCCTATTCAATTGAAAAAAAAAAAAAAAAACATTGTTCTCTTTTTGCTAAGGCCTCTCCCTGTGTGTTAAAGATCACACGATTCTTCTGCTCAGCTCT
>NC_085869.1:10897649-10900149 GCF_034702125.1 Engraulis encrasicolus
ACTGGCTTGATTTCAGTGAGCGTGTGTTTGAAGCCATAGGAGGATGCAGACACCCCGGCACATCAGATCCGACAGACCTGCGAGCGATCTGGGCCAGATCCGTTTCAGAGCTGTCTCCCGTTCCCAGGGTTAAGCCCTTTTTACACACACACACACACACACACACTCTCTCTCGCGCGCGCACACGCGCACACACACACACACACACACACACACACACACACACACACACACACACACACACACACACACACACACACACACACACACACACACACACACACACACACACACACACACACACACACACACACACACAAAAAGCCCTCAAACAACATTTCAACATCTGACAGTCTTCCCGAGACAACACCAGGCAGAGTAAACACATCAGACCAATCCGTGCGCTCCTTTTAAAGGCTGCCAATCGCATTTTGAAGTGAATCCCCAATTTCATAGGGATCGTCTTGATGCTTCTCCAAATTTAGAAGATAAAGAAGGGGGACTCTCTAAACCGATGCAAATTAAGTCCATTAGTGCCCGTCTTTCAAGTTGTGTGCTTCTTTTCCTCACAAGGACCAGTTTGTTTTCCCCGCACACTGCGTGCTCTGTTCTCCATAGGCAGTACCAAAATCCAGATCATTTCCTTCTAACCCACTCTCTCTCTCTCTCTCTCCTGCGCTTTCTCTCTTTCTTCCTTTTTCACATTTAAATGCACCCATTAATTTGCAAGACCATGCAGTTTAAATACCCGTTTAGCTAGTGATTCGTTGGGTGATTTGTTAAAACATGCATGTGTGAACTGGGGATTTAAAATGAATTTAAACACACACTCACACACACACACACACACACACACATCCTATAACAGACACTAATATTATATACTAATAGCAAATATTATATACTAATAGCATGTAAAAATACAGTATATAAATGCTGTAGGCCAATGGGCCAGAGGAGAATAGCGGCTCAGCATTCTTATGTCTTCCGCACGTTGAGCCTGGTAGGACATATGCACACTGATCCATGCCATCCTACTGTCACAGGCTCCTTCTTCTGGGGCACAGAGTTATCTCATATACCTGCCACGTGACGTGCTCTGACACATATAGACTCAGTGGGAGGAACATATGGCTAGGTGTCTAGGTTTGTCACCGGCCAAACAAACATAATCAATCACCGTCGACAACCAGGTCACTCGGAAAATGTCCTGTTCAGGGTGACTGTGGGGAATATCCCCCAATGTTCGCACGTTACTTTTTTTATACAGGTGTGTGTCAAAATGTGTTTTAGTTAGCCCGAGAGCTGGCTGAGTTAATGATGTGGGTCATATAGCAAGCATGTAGCGTAGGGCTGCACGATTATGGAAAAAATCATAATCCCGATTATTTTGGTCAAAATCATAATCCCGATTATTAATCACGATTATTGATTTTTTGCAGATTTTTTTGAAAATTATAACAAGATGAAATATAACCAAGAATGAATTACATACGGGATGAGCAAAATAAAATGAATTGTAATAATTATGTAAAGGCAATAGCATGAAACTTAAGTGGACAGATTTCTGGCCAGAAACACCAGCCTGTCAGTATGTTCTGGCTTCAAGGAGGCTCTCAAAATTTGGTCACTATTGCCACGATTAAATCACGATTAAAATCATGAGTTCGATTTCACTATTTTATCACGATTTTGATTATTTTTCGATTAATTGTGCAGCCCTAATGTAGCGTATAGCTCAGTATTCCTGTCCCTTTGCTTTTGACTACCTTTGAAAACTTTGGGCACCCAACTTGTTTGTCTTTCAGAAAGGACAGGGACGTGTCAAAAAATAAATGAAAGAGAGAGAGTTCTCTCTACAGTGCCGCGCTGACAGATCAGGATGCATATTGGTATTTCAGTCCCCTTAAATATTATTTATGGTGAATTCAGGTACACTAAATTGAGCTTCTTAGGGCCATTCACGTACATGCAAAGAAGTGGTCCAATTTACCTGAATTCACCATACATTTGTGAAAGGTGTCCACTTCAGTGTTCATATCATTACGGTTTTACAGAACTACATGTATCTTACAGTTTGACAAGTAACGTGTACTATGGCCCTTTTATCAGTGAAAAGCTGCCCAGTTTCCGCTATCAGTTTCTGTCGTAGTTCTGATTTAGCACAAATTAGAAAATAGATAAGGAAGAGGAAATAGCACAATTTATATTTCTCTCAGCTGATGAAACTTCCTTGTTCTTGTCTGGTGGCAGCCTTTGCCACACATCATAGTGACCCCTCAGTAGAATCACATTTACGTTTGTCAAAACACGTCTTACATGGCTCACACATTACAAGCAAATGATGAGAATAGTTATTTTAAGTTGTATAAAGATGTGCCATATGTCATTTTATCATTTTATCGTGCCATATGTCATTTTATCCATATACACGTATATATTTCTGTATTAGACATGGTGCTATGTTTAAATAAAAACAGAGGTGAAATAAAGACAAATA
>NC_085869.1:10920149-10925149 GCF_034702125.1 Engraulis encrasicolus
TTTCTTTCTTTCTTTCTTTCTTTCTTTCTTTCTTTCTTTCTCTCTCTCTCTCTCTCTCTCTCTCTCTCTCTCTCTCTCTCTCTCTCTCTCTCTCTCTCTCTCTCTCTCTCTCTCTCTTTCCCCTCTTCTTTTTTCTTTTATCTTCTTTTTCATTTGACCTGTCTAGAAGGATGAAGTCTATGTCATTTTTCAGCAAGTTAATAATATGCAGTAAAAGACAGTGTAGAGGTTGATGGCGGAAAAGATTCATATCTGACATGTTCCAAGTGACTTTGTATGTAGAAAGTGAAATGTGTTTGAGTGCATGTTAAGAAAAAAAAGGCATTTCATTACTTCACAGATAGTAGCTGACACATCTATTTACAATGACTCAAATAGGACCAACAACCAAGCTATGGCATATCAAGCCATCAACTCAAGATACAATAGTTACATATTACATTACACTTAGCTGACACCTTTATCCAAAGTGACTTACAGTTATTTAGGTACAGGGTATTGGTTAAAGGCCCTGCAGCAATGTGGGGTTAGATGCCTTGCTGAAGGGCATGGATGGAGGCCATGGATGGAGGTGGTGTTAAGAGTTGGATATTATATGAACCTACAACCCTCTGATCTAAAGGCCAGCTCTCTAACCATTTAGCCATGACTGCCCCGGCATCTGGTCAGGTGATTAAGGTAAACTAAAAGAAAATGTGTACTATATGACACATCTGACTTTCACTTGTGAAATTACAATAGCAGCATATTTGACACATCATTCCACATATTTCTGATAGCCTTCGATTGCAACACGTAGCTACACACATGCATATAATGTCTGCATCTCAACAGTATTAGTAAATCAAAAATAGCTACTGTACATGCATAACATATCTGAAATCTTGTATAGAAAGCACAGATACATACTGTATATGATTCATATCACATCTATTAGAGGAACTTTCAACAAAGGCATTCAGCAGCTTAAGGTCTAATTTCAAAAACTGGTTCAATCAGACGGTACAAATGCAATTGATAGCCCAGAGTGGAAGGGAGGGAGAGAGAGAAAAAAATCATTTCTGTCTGCTAGAAAGACAAGCACTTTGTTCCAGCGTCTGGGGAGTACTCACACACAGATACTAATTTCATATCGCTCCACTGTGGACCTATCGCCCATAGGACTGCAAATTGGATTGCCTTGTTTGTCATGTGTACATAATTATGCGCAATATTCTCAAGGCCTTTGTGATACGCCTCTCGTTCTTAGCCTATAATGTGCAGAGATAGCTCGTGTGCATGTACCTCATATATACTCCTTTGCTATCTATGTCACATTCTTCACGCATAGCCAGGAAAATGTTTATGTGTGTGAGGTGTTTGTCTACACGTTCATGTGACAGACATGTATTGCATTATTAGTCCTGTTTCTCAAGTGATGCACTGTGACATAGTGTAGTAAGACAAGCATTGCATCATGGTCCGTGTTCCCGGACCCTATCCATCAAAGGTGGATGTTGTGTGAACACCTCACTAAGGGCACGCGTTGAGAGTGTTAGTGGGGTACAGTGCACATACTGAGGCAGAAAGCTGCACTACAGTAAGTACTATATTAAAGTCAGTGACTTGTAACTATCGTGAATGTAGTCACTGTAAATGTCAGTGAATAATGCCATTGCTTTTTATCTTAATTTCAAACGCTTGAAAAGCCACTGAAAGATTTAACATGGTTTTAAAGCGGGTACTTGGGGTAGGTTTTTTTTTTCTTTTAATAAGGCCATCTTTCACTCCACTGGTCAAAAGTTGAGTCAATTTTTTTACTGTAAAACTTGGAGTAACACTTCGGTGTGTGCCTAAAGACAAAGAAAGAACAAAAGAAAAAAAGAAAAAAAAACCCTCTCCCCTTTCTACTTCATCAGTATGCCCACTTAGATTCTGATCATGCTTTTGTGTTTGCTCTTTCTCTCTCTCTCTCTCTCTCTCTCTCTCTTTTTTTTCTCTTCCTCCATCCCTCCACCCCTCCTTCTGCGTTTGCGTTTGTCGTGTCCTTGGCATTAGAAGTGAAATGGACTCTTGCGCTGCACTGCTTGGATGCTAGTGCTGACTCCCCGACTTTTCTGCAAGACAAAAGGCAGGATCATTAGCCATAAGGAGCCCACATGTGCTTGCCTGTGCTGCCTGGGCCTGGGCCTCAGCCTGCATGGCAGACAATAATGCCTTATGATCAAACAACTTGTCAGTGGTGTGGCGTTCCCCTGTTGAAATGAAAGGGGAGCGGTAGGGGAGGTGGGGGGCGTAAGAGAGAGAGAGAGAGAAGAGAGGGAGAGAGGAAAAAAATAATTCAATAGAGGATCAATCAAATTTTCAGACTCGGGTAACAAATAGTGCTGATGAGGCAAGGATGGCAGTCTCTCTAGGGCCAGAGGGCTGTTGGCTTGGAGAGGGGTTGACGTGTGCGTGTGTGTGTGCGTGTTTCTGTGCGTGTGTGTGTGTGTGTGTGCGTGTGTGTGTGTGTGTGTGTGTGTGTGTGTGTGTGTGTGTGTGTGTGTGTGTGTGTGTGTGTATGTGTGTGTGTGTGTGTGTATGTGTGTGTGTGCGTGTGTGTGTGTGTCTGTGGTTGTGTGTGTGTGTATGTGTGTGTGTGCACGCATGTGTGTGTGTGCGTGTGTGTGTGTGTGTGTGTGTGCTTGTTTGTGTGTGTAGGGTGCGTAGGGTGTGTGTGTGTGTGTGTATGTAGGGTGTGTAGGGTGTGTGTAGGATGTGGGTGGGGGTTAGTTCATTTGGATATTTGCTCTCACTCCTCTGACTGACTGTTCCGCCGCATGACACCACTAGCTACTAATCAGATTTCAGGGGGAAAAAAGCGTCGTGCTTTTAGGAATGTTGAAAAGAAGAGCAGGTTCTTTTTAATCTTTGAAATGCCTCAAAAGTGACAGAAAAGCCTCTCCCCTGCCAAGATGCAGGACTTAGATGGGGAGTTAAATGTGCTGTGGTCAGCTAAGTGTATCTGGTGTGCGAGGGGGGGAAAGCAAATTTAATAATGTATTATCGTGCACTGGCAAAGGTGAAATCTCGCTGTCCATCACAAAACAAGCGCTCGTTTCATGTTACCCTCCATTTCAAAGGAGCCTGCTCTTCACCGAGGCATCCGCGCTGACATCCAAGCCTTTACAGTGTGTGTGTGTGTGTGTGTGTGTGTGTGTGTGTGTGTGTGTGTGTGTGTGTGGGTGTGGGTGTGTGTGGGTGCGCGTGTATGTGTGTGTACTGTGCTGTGCTGTTGCAGACCTAAGTGTTATGGCTTATCTCTGATGTGCCTTATCTGATGTGCAGAGCTAGGGCAGGATGCAGTGTTGCCAGATTGGGCGGTTACCCGCCCAACTGGGCTACTTGGGATGGCTGTCTGCGGGCAAATTGGCCATTTGGCGTTTTTTTCTGCAGTTTTGGGCCCATAGAAACCAATGCAATTTGTTGAAATTAGGTGGAATTTAGCACATTTTGGCGTTTTTTGAGAACCTTTTGGGCGGGATTTAATCAGACACATCTGGCAACGCTGGCAAGATGCTAATGTTTTGTGTGGTTGCTATTCTATTCTTCTTTGCCTTCCCCTCTCGCCCTGCTCCCTCACTCCCTCCCCTCTTCTCTTCTTTTCCTCTTCTCTTCTCTTCTCTTCTCCCCATCATTAATGATAGCCTTTATCTAGCTAGCTAACCTCATTAGCATTCACTCATTTACCTGCCTGGGTAATGAGCAATAATGTGAATCACATTATTATTTTCTTTTACTCCCTCTTCTTAAATACATATCTGAGCATCTGCCCTCTCTGTCTGTGAAAGCGCGTGGCGTGGCGGGGAATATATTTATTATACCTGCTTGTCCTTGGACAGAGGAAATGTAACAATTAGCGGGATAATTTTCTTTACTCGTGTAATTTGCGATTCAAAATAACACAAAGCACAACAACTGTCGCAGTCAGGTAAGGTTGACCCTGACTATGTATTTAATATGCCTTTTTTTCTCACAACATTGTTCTTGCAGGCAGGGGCACATTTGTATAATTTCATGTTTATATGTAAACAGCAAGCTGACAAAGCCGGTATCATAACAAAGGCACGCTTTAAAATGTTTGCGGCGTTACAACTGTGTATCCGTTTGTACTTCTTCCCTAGTGCACTCTTTTACATTTTACACCACGTCTTTGGCATCCACCTTTTAAGTCCTATAAAAGTATAAAAGTCTTCTTTGCCGCAGTGTAACACACCACTCTCTTATCATTCCGGCAGAGTTGTAGCTGACTTGAGGACATTGCGAGTCAAACCTTTAAATTTTGACTGGTCTGTAATTACACTCGGATACTTAGGCTTTTATATCCTTTCACAGCGGAGTAAATCATTCCTAATAAAAAGGGGGACCAGGGTGGTGTGGGTGGAGTGGAGGGAGAAAACTGCAGGAAGACTAATTCTCTGCTCTCTTATGACTGGGCCCTTGTGTTTGAAAGGCTTTTTTCCCCCTAAGTATCTCAGTCACCTTGACTTTGCAGCAGTCGAGTCGAAGGCGGAAAACGCTGTTGCTTATCCAGTCTAACCCCAGCCTGTCAATTAGGTGTTTAAAAATTAATCTCTTTAACTGGAAATACCACGCCGGCTTTTCTTCCGTCTGCAAATGGAGTGTTATTAATTCAAGCGGTGCAAAGCCAGTGTTATGAATAATGTTATCAAAACAGATTTCCACACGTTTAACACATCACCCCCCGTTTAAAAACCCTTAAGTATTTTTATAACTGTGAACCATGCCGCAAATGGATTTGCATCCATTTCCATTCGGCTCCTACTCATAGAGCAGACATGGGGCTCCTAAGCTCTTCTAAGTCTTTTATTTTTCCCCTCCTTTTCTTAAAGTTTACATTTCCATTTTTTTCCTTTTTTCTATTCTCTTTCATCCCCTCGTCGTACCCCATCCCCCCCCCACACCCCCGCCTCCTAAAAGGCTTCCCAGTACATAGGGCCTGGATTAGTGCCAGAATC
>NC_085869.1:10927649-10930149 GCF_034702125.1 Engraulis encrasicolus
AGGAGAGCAGTCCTCGAAGGCCACTTTGAGTCTTTTGTGCATAATTTATGAAGAGTGTATGAATTGCAGAGAGGCATCAGTCAGGAAACGTATACATCTCCTCCACGGTGACATGCGGCCGCCTTTTTTTTGTTGATGGCCGAGATGAAGTTGCGATTTGGTACAACGCCTTGAGAAATGGTACCTGTTGTGGCATTGTGGCAATTTGCCGATAAATAGGGGGGGCTCTCTCTCTTCCCTCCTGACCCTCCATAAAATCCCGTATTTACCCGAGTGTGGCGAGACTGGAGGCTCGGGAGCGAGCGAGAGAGTCATTTGACTGTTGTCTGGCAAAACGGCACCTTGAGATCCCCCCATTTGCCTCCTCGGTGCTGAACTGTGGAAGAGTGGCCGAGGTTACGCTATGATAGCGGCTTTTTGTTTTGTCCCTGACGCTCCGCTCCGCTCGCGAGGCGAGTGAGCCGCCGACAGTTAAGGATTTATGAATATTTCCTCTCCTCCCTCTCCTGCCCATCTGTGCGAACTATCTCTTCCCATGGCCTTGAGAATATGTTTCAATTTATTAAGGCAAAGCCTCCGCGAAAAAAAAAAAAAAACGAAAAAAAAAGAGCTGCCTCATTATTTCCGAGGCAGGCTGGAGTGGCAATCTGAATTGGTTATTAATGGGCAGGCGATGCCATAGGGCAGCTGAAATTTAATGATATCCTACAAGAAAATATGAGGGTGTCACTTTCCAAAAAGTCATGCTAAATGTCAGCATTTTAAGGTCCCGCCGCTAATTTTATGCCCGTGCACAGTAATGTTTTGGAGAGCGTTTAGGAAAACACGGCCCAGTGGCTGGGCTTATTATCCTCCTCACCTCACCTTCCCTCCTCTCTTTCAAATGGGTTTGTGCAGCAAGCGATTTAATCTCTAAGTGTAGGGAACATTAGGAAAGGGGCGCGGGGGGGTGGGGGGTTGGAAGTGTGTGTGTGTGTAGTGTGTGTCTGTGTGTGTGTGTGTGTGTGTGTGTGTGTGTGTGTGTGTGTGTGTGTGTGTGTGTGTGTGTGTGAAGTGTGCGTGTGTGTGTGTGTGTGTGTGTGTGTGTGTGTGTGTGTGTGTGTAGTGTAGTGTAGTGTAGTGTAGTGTAGTGTGTACATGTGCTGGTCGTTTGAAACGGGAGGAGGAAGAACCAGAGAGAGAGAGAGAGAGAAAAAAAGCAAATGTTCCCATCCATCCCGGATAAGGGTGTGCAAGCCAAATGTTACCTGTTAATCCAGGGCCAGCCCCTGCTCCGCCACTTGACTTTGTCTCACAGCGTGCACGGGCCAACGGCTCATTTTTCTCGCCGCGGTAAAGAGCTTATTAACCGGCTAAAAGAGGAAGAGTGCGTTCGCTCAGAGTGGGCTGTGTCTGTTATGTGTGGGTGCCTGCTTGGAAAAGGCAGGTGATGTGATGGAGGCACTTATGTGTATGTAGCTTGGTATTATACTATATAGAGAAACGTGCTGCATGTATTTCAGCACCATAGTGCGTTTCAACTTCAACGCCATAGTGTCTTGTGTTATTCCGATGTCTGTGAAGTTATTGAACTCAGGTCGTTAGCTAGCTAGCATCCTTGTAATACCATGCATGTACGTACAGGTATGTGTGAGGCCGCACTAGGTACGCACTTTAAGTACGCACTTTAAGCACGCACTTTATGCATCTCTATCATGGCACATTGTGTCTGTATGGTTTTTTTTTTGGTTTTGTGTGTTATGTTGTGTGTTATGCGGCAGCTATATTTATGTCCAAGACAAATTTCCCTCGGGACGAATAAAAAGAATCTTAAATCTTGAGAATCTTGAGTCTCACCTGCACATATGTACAGCACGTTGCACACATGCCTGCCTTGAGGAATGTGTGACTCACACGGGCAGATTGTTACGGTATGTATCCACTATAATACTCCCTCGTTGCATCTGGTTGCACATAGACCTATCGTGTTTCTCATTGTGTACAATGACCAGCGTCTCTCGCCCATATTGATCCAATTTTCTTTTTTACGTTTTATTTCTTTTTCTCTTTTGGAAATGATTCCTTTGTAATAAGAAGTGTTCACTCGAACCTCAGACTAGTCTAGACAGGTGTTAAGGATTGACGCCTACGTCTTAAAAGGGTCGAGGTGTTTTTAATATAGGTTGTGCTTTATGCTCTCTCTCTCTCTCTCTCTCTCTCTCTCTCTCTCTCTCTCTCTCTCTCTCATTCTCTCTCATTCTCTCTTTCACGCTCGCTTGCGTTTTTTTTCTCCAAAGGTTAGTGGTGTGTAACGTAATATTGTCTCCATTTACTGGGCTGAAAGGTCATAACCACTCCCACGGAGGGAGGCGAGTTGCTCAGCCACAGTGGCAGGTCAAATAAAATGTAATTGTCTGCTGAAAACGCTCTGGCCGGCCGGCCGAGCAGGCAGAGCCCCTTTGTGGAGAGCAAACTGACATCCTCCAGGTTTTAGCATTCAATTCTGCTCCTGCTGGGAGGG
>NC_085869.1:10940149-10947649 GCF_034702125.1 Engraulis encrasicolus
AGGATTAGGAGAACAAAAAGAAGAAGAAGAAGAAGAAGAAGACGGAGGAGAGAGAGGGGGGGAGAAGCGGGTGAAGGAGAGTTCTTAGAAGATGAGAGAGAGAAAAAGCGGAGAGGTTGAAGAAGACTTCTTAGAAGAGAATAGAGAGGGAAAGAAAGAGAGAGAGAGAACGAGAGAGCAAGGAGAGACGGAGGAGAGAGAGAGAGAGAGGGAGAAGAGGGAGGGGTTGAAGAAGACTTCTCATGGCCCCTGACGTTCAACAATTGCTCATTCCTCTGCTGCACTGTAGTATTGTATGGAGAGGGGAGAGGGGGGCTGGGGGGGGGGGGGTATAGGGGGGTAGCGTCCCGGGGGAGAGTAGCGGAGAAGTCGGAAGGCATACTGTAGCATCAATAAAGAAGGATTACCCCTGACAAAGGCAAGCCGTGCCATCAATCATGCAGCGCCTGATTGGTCCGAGCTAACGCTGGATGCAAATGTAAATTTGCACGCACAAACAATGCGTGTGTACAGACACTAACTAGAGCAAACGCTGCCTGGGACGTCTCTCTCTTTTCTATTTTGCATTTTTTGTGACATGGTTATTTATGTGCACTGGTTGGTTGGTTGATCGGTTGGATCGTCTTCTTTAATGCGGGCCTTTGTTGTTTTCCTTTCCCCTGCCCATCTGTCTATCTCTCTCTCTCTCTCTTTGTCTCTCTTGCTTTCAATTTCTGTCTTCATTTCCCTATTTCTGCACTTTTCTCTCTCTCTCTCTCTCTCTCTATCTCTCTCTCTCTCTCTCTCTCTCTCTCTCTCTCTCTCTCCCTCCCCTTCTTCTCCATCAGTAGAGAATCCCCTGTGCACGCCCACAGCGAGGGACAGCTACGAGCGTCTGACGTTGGCTGGCCAGGCCCTGCCGCCCGGCTTCCCCTCCCCGTTCCTCTTCCCCGACGGCCTGTCCTCAATAGAGACCCTGCTGACCAACATCCAGGTGAGCAGACACTGGACACTTTGCAAACCACCCCACGCAACCCCACACACGGCAATGCCATAATGCCATTGGACACTTTGCAAACCACCCCACGCAACCCCACACACGGCAATGCCATAATGCCATTGGACACTTTGCAAACCACCTCGCCCCACACCACACTACACCACACCACACCACCCAATGCGATGCCACTGGACTTGCAACTTTGCACTTTGCAATCCACCCGGAGATAGTCAAATGTAACACTTGTCTATCTCAGTGTTTAATTTACCCTATCCTACCCTACCCAGCACCAACCCACTATCCCCCCAATACCATCATGTTGCTGCAACCAGGGCCGGATTAAGATGGCCTGGGGCCCCTAGGCTACAGGCTGCTGTGGGCCCCCTTAGAAGGCAACTTTTGCAACAAATGTACATAGTGTTATAATGACAGGTGAATTGTTCAATATTACCAAAGATTTTCTTAGTGCAATAGAACGTCTCTGATATTACATCTTGTCACAATTCTGCAATTTTCCACTTTTGGCCAGTCAATCCTAGGGGCCCTCTGGCAGGTGGGGGGGGCCCTAGGCTGCAGTCATATCTAGCCTGTGCATTAATCCGACCCTGGCTGCAACAGCTGTCCAAACAGGTTGGAAAACGATCTAGTAAGTTCCAGTTTGCCATCCCAGCCCACCCCACTTGGCAATCCCACCCCACCTTACCTGACCTGTCTTTACACAGAAGAACATGCAGTGTTAATTCAACATTGTAACTTTGATTACTCATTTTCTGTTCATGTCATTTATTTACTATTGTCTTCAATCCATATTTTATGTACTACTGAATTTGTAGTGTGTTGTGAGACCATAATATGGTGATACCACACTGTCAAATCACACACCACACACAAATTCACTCTTGAATCTGTTAAATCAACTCTCAAAGGGTTGAATTCACACTGCATTTTTAGTGTGCAACATTTCTACTGCCCCCCATAACGGTAGGGACACATAGGAGGCGAAGCAAGCGAAGCGAAGAGAGGCGAAATCCAACTGTCATCAGGTCGTCGCGGCGAATCAAATGGAATGGAACAGTTATGTTGTTGATTTGATTGGGCCGCGGCAGGCGAATTCGCTCCTCATTTGCATAACATTAAACTTTCTTTAATAATTTCGCTTCGCTTCGCTCCTGTTCGCTTGCCATCGCTTGCCTTCGCCTCTCTCATAGGAATGAATGGCAAAGTTCGCAAATTCGCGTGTATGTGTCCCTACCGTAATGCTATTGTAGTAGCAGCAGGCAGCTACAACAGCAGCAGCTCAGGTTGAACTGTTCGCTGGCAAAGAGTGAAGGTGATCCCTCAGCTCTCTCCCACTGGGCCATCATACAGTCAATGAATATCGCCCCGATTAATACACAGATAGAACCTGCACTGACTGCTTGCCATCAATACCAACCCTTTGCTTTGACTCTCTCTCTCTCTCTCTCTCTCTCTCTCTCTCTCTCTCTCTCTCTCTCTCTCTCTCTCTCCCCCTTGCTCACTCTCATGCACACACACACACACACACACACACACACACACACACACACACACACACACACACACACACACACACACACACACACACACACACACACACACACACACACACACACACACACACACATTCACACACACATTTATAACTCCCCCCAGCCTCAGGTCTCCTTGTGCTCTCCTTTCCTGGAAGTCGGAGCCGCGCTGATTGGAATCAGGTGTTCTCCTTATCAGCCGTATGACTCGAAGGAGACAAGCTATTTTAGATATGCTCCGAGGATGCTACTGTAATATTTTAAACGTCCCCGGTGGAATTCGCCATCGTTTGTCTCTCCTTGCAGAGAGTAGACAGAAGCAGAAGACAGAGAGAGAGAGAGAGAGAGAGAGAGAGAGAGAGAGAGAGAGAGAGAGAGAGAGAGAGAGAGAGAGAGAGAGAGAGAGAGAGATAGGGGGTGTGGGGGAAAAAAGATGAAGAGGAAGATGGACAGACAGAGAAAGATGACAAGAGGCAAAGGCGAGAAGAGAGATTTACGTTCCTGGCGGTATCTTAAAAGCCATACAGCCATCGCTCCCTCGCTAGTGGTTTTTCTTTTTATTTGTCATTTTCGATGGCTGTGTGCTGGCCTGTTGTTGTGTTGCTTGCCGCACAAATGTGGCCCCTAGTCAGGAAGATGAATGCTCTTGATTACCACAGCTTTCTAAGACTAATGATGTGAACATAGTGCCAGGACCATGGAGAGAGAGAGGGGGGGACAGAGAGAGAGAGAGGGAGACAGCGAGAGAGATAAAGAAAGAGAGAGGGAGACAGAGAGAGAGAGATAAAGAAAGAGGAGGAGGGGAGAGAGAGGGGGTGAGAGGAAGAGAGAAAGAGAGAGAGAGAGAGAGAGACAGAGACAGAGAGAGATAAAGAAAGAGAGAGAGAGAGAGAGAGAGAGAGAGAGAGAGAGAGAAGAGTGAAGAGTCCCCTGTTCTCGCTGTGTGCTCCTCCCGTGTTACGGACAACAGATTCCGTCGAGATCCTTTTGACCCCGGCGATAATTAGCGGCAGCCCCTTCAGTGGCGAAGAAGTCGACTAAGTCATCTTTAATCTCGATCTCGGGGGTTAACGTTTTGATTGAACATCCAACGTACGAATCAACAGAATGTAGCCGAGCAGAAAATTGAGATAAAGCAACTCGGGACTAAATTGGGGTCGCAAGACGGAACAATTAGTATGATATAGCCCATTGCATTTGGTTTAATTGCGTGCGTATAGGGAATAATTGTTTTTAAAATAGTCACGCTGCGGGTTTTTTGTATTGGGCTAGTATGCAAATCGGCATTCTCTGTCTCTCTAAACATTATCTCCGGAGAGAGGACCGACATTTTTTTTTTTGCATCTTTTATTTATGCTAAGTGTTTTCCCCGGACGCCTGATTTCATGCTCGACCCCACCATATGAATCTACGCCGTCGAGACTATCTCTCTGAGAGTTGTAATTATTTTCCAATTTACTGATTTATTTTTTTGCCTGGCGTGGCGCATACATTTGTAATCTTAACAAACATAAAGCGACTTGGCGGAGAGGGCTGCGAACTCATTCAACATAGCGACCTCAGCTGTCTGTCCCGTCCCCGTGTCTTGGGCTTGTGTTTCACCTCTGGCGGCCTAGACGAGGTCAGACCATTCGCTCCAACCAACGCGCTTTACATAAGATTTACATGTTCATCTCACACGCATTAATCCCCCGTTCCCCCAACGTGTTTTGTTACATTATGTGAGAGATGCGCCTTTTTCTTCTCCGCACAAATCTGGATTTGGGTAAATGCAAACGAAAAAGGGGTCAGCTCTGGTTATCTTGTCACATAGGGAAATGCTTTTCGCAATCTTTCTGTCTTTACGGCTTTGTGTGTATATGCCTTTGTGTGTGTGTGTGTGTGTGTGTGTGTGTGTGTGTGTGTGTGTGTGTGTGTGTGTGTGTGTGTGTGTGTGTGTGTGTGTGTGTGTGTTATCTCTCTACAGGGCCTGTTGAAGGTGGCTATTGATAATGCGTGTGTGTGTGTGTCTCCCTCCATAGTGCGTGTTGTAGTAGTTTATTGATAATGTGTGTGTGTGTGTGTGTGTGTGTGTGTGTGTGTGCGCGTGCGTGTGTGTGTGTGTGTGTGTGTGTGTGTGTGTGTGTGTGTGTGTGTGTGTGTGTGTGTGTGTGTGTGTGTGTGTGTGTGTGTGTGTGTGTGTGTGTGTTATCTCTCTACAGGGCCTGTTGAAGGTGGCTATTGATAATGCGCGTGCCCAGGAGAAGCAGGTGCAGCTGGAGAAGACGGAGTTGAAGATGGAGCTGTTTAGAGAGAGGGAACTGCGGGAGACCCTGGAGAAACAGCTCGCCATCGAACAGAAGAACAGAGGTAACACACACATACACACAGGCGCGGACACACACACATGCGCGCACAGACTCACATACACATACAGATAAATACATACTGTACACACATGCATACACACACACACACACACACACACACACACACACACACACACACACACACACACACACACACACACACACATACACACACACACACACACACACACACACACACATACACACACACACACACACCCACACACACACACACACACACACACACACACACACACACACACACACACACACACACAATTTACAATCACGCATCCTCCCTTACTCCCTAGTACACACACTCTTGTTTACATACATTCCATTAGCATGTAGACGCACCAGCATGCACTCCATAACTTCCCGCCATACAAGTACATTCATTCTATCTCACACAAGCATGTTATCTCCTCAAAAAGATATTCATAGACATCAATATGCAGACTATATAATTACATACTCATATTATCACATTCCGTAGATCTAACACAGACATGCGGAGAAGAAGAAACACAGCTATAGCTGCACTCCAAAACCAGCGTTTTCTTCCACCCCCAAGACGGCTTAGAAGCGCTTAGAAGCGCATCCCTCCGTAACATGAATAATAATAAAGTGTATTAAATACTCCATAAGCAGCTGTATTTATGTGAGGATCAATTTACAAATAGGGATTGATTATGCACACAATGGCCACTTAGCATAGCACAGTGTGAATAGCAGCTCGATGTTAATGTGTGTGTGTTTTTCCGAGATGAAACATTCATTCGCCTTTAATAAGCAGGCCACCGTGTCGCTTTTTGGAGATACAGTCAGCATAATTCGTTATTAGAGAGTTAATACTGGTAATTACAAGCACACATTATGATATTAATATGAATGATTTATGGTCTCTGTAAATAAAAAAGTGCAGCAAGTAGACGAAGAAGAAGAAAAAGAAGAAGAAGGGAGAAGGGAAAAGGAACAGAGAAAGAGAGAGAGAGAAAGACGAAAAAAAAAAGCTAATCGTCTCATGTTCTATGCATCCAGTGCATGTAATTAATCAAATGGAATTTAATAAGCCAATTCCACAAAAGTGTCCCTTTTTATATGCGCTCGTGGCGCTTAAGCCCCTGTAGCCTAAGCACGCTTAATATTCAGAGGGGCATTCGCGACTTCAGACTGGGGTGCCGCGTCTGGCGGACTGGGTGTGTGGGTGGTGTGGGTGGGGGATGGGGGAGGTGAAGTTTCGCTAAAAGACCTGACTGTGCTAGCTCTTTCGACCTGGGTTAATCCTGGTTATCGCCAACTCAATTATTTTGGTAATGATGCAAAACCAATTTTTCTATGGTACAAAAAAAAGAATGAAACGAGCCTAATGGCTGAATCTGACGGAGTCACCCCCTTTTTTCTCTCACGCACACTATTCATTATGTGGGCACGACCCCTCAAAGTCTCGGGGATACCCTATTCTGTTTGAACTGCAACGGAACGAGCCTCTTCACGGAGCAAGCTGAAAAGAAAGAAGAAAAAAAAACGCTTCAATTCGCAACACAGAAATATGACAGGAGGATAACGGAATAAAGTTGTTCTTCCTGGTTGTTTGTTGACAGTGTGTTTTGAGTTTTCACATGTTCCGTTCTCAGCAGTGTAAGTCAGAAGTCAGCCTCTGGCATTCGAATGAAAGCACAGACAGACACACAGACACACACACACACACACACACACACACACACACACACACACACACACACACACACACACACACACACACACTGACACAGACACACACTGACACAGACACACTCGCGTGAGCAGCTGTGCTTACTCTAGCTTTATTCCCTCTCAATCACTGACACTTCAAAGGCTTTTTTTTTCTCTCTTCACTTCTCTCTTTTCTCTCTGTCTCTCTAGTAGTCCGTCTGTGCTGTTGTTCACATTCTGTACAGTACTTAAGTGCTGAACACAATTGGTATCGGTGCGCTTGTCCTTCTTGCTCTTTTGCTGCCGCTTTTCGATGCGTTTCTTTTTTTATGACGCTTATTTGCCAGTCAACCTCCGTACAGTGCTTTCGTCAGCGGGAACTGTTTTAGCAATGCAGTTTAACCCTCTGAGGTCTAAGGCTTTTCAGAGGCTTTTAGGCTGCTTGCACCACCCTGACATTTTCAAGTATTTTCATTTCATATATATATATGTATATTTGGAACCTGGGAGGTCTGGGGTTTCTAATTATGTGACCTATATATTTCAATGACAAAAACTCACAGAGTTACAGATTTGTTTTTGGAGACCAATTGCCCTCTGAAGGGGACTCGGACCTCAGAGGGTTAAGCTATGCAATTTATGAACATTGTGATTCAGAACCTGATATATGCAGTATATTTTTTTTCCCAGTAATTCTTTGTAGTTCTGTGTGTAAAAATCCAGGAGCATCTAACTGTCTCTTTTTTTTCAATTCTAACTGATATTTTGTTTTCTCTCTGTGACCTGTGTGTGTGTGTGTGTGTGTGTGTGTGTGTGTGTGTGTGTGTGTGTGTGTGTGTGTGTGTGTGTGCGTGCGTGCGTGCGTGCGTGCGTGCGTGCGTGCGTGCGTGCGTGCGTGCGTGCGTGCGTGCGTGCGCGCGCGCGCGTG
>NC_085869.1:10952649-10967649 GCF_034702125.1 Engraulis encrasicolus
TTCTCTGTCTCTCTCTCTCTCTCTCTCTCTCTCTCTCTCTCGCTCTGTTTGTCTTTATTTGCTTATCCCCCCTTCCCCTTCCCCCCATCGCCTCACCTTTTGTTCATCCCTCTCTTAATGTTCTCTCTTTTTATCTCTCTGTATCTCTCTATCTCACCCCTCTCTCTTTCTCTTTCTCTTTCTCTCTATTCTCCTCCAGGTGTGTGTATAAGCGTTAGTTAAGGTGGCTCCTCTCCTGCCGTTCTCTCTCTCTCTCTCTCTCTCTCTCTCTCTCTCTCTCTCTCTCTCTCAGGCCATCTGGGCCTCTGCTCTCCTGCTTCAGCAACAAGGTCGAGATGGCTGACTCCATCCACACACACACACACACACACACACACACACACACACACACACACACACACACACACCGGACACACACACACACACACACACACACACACACACACACACACACACACACACACACACACACACACACACACACACACACACACAGGCACGACTCCTCTCAAACACACACACGTGCACACGCACAGTTACGCACACATGCACATGCACACACTCACGCATGCAGATGCCTACACTCAGACTTAAATAGTGCACACAAACACACACAGACACACACATACAAATACACACACTCAGACGTAGACAATGCAAGCAAACACACACACACACACACACACACACACACACACACACACACACACACACACACACACACACACACACACACACACACACACACACACACACACACACACACACACACACACACACACACACACACACACACACAGTCATATTTACATCACTTTTTCAGAGATATTTTACTGTTACGATCTGCAAACAGACTTATAGTTTAAATTAAATCCTTGACGCTACATATTTATGTCGTTACTCCAGTTTCAACAAGTAGACCGCATCACTTGTGATTGTCAGAGCAGTGTTTCTGTTGTAGGCCTATGTCTTTTCAAGCAGAATATGTACATCCTCTGCTTCACTTGAATTTATTCATCCAGCTTTTACACAACAATTTTAGCAGTAAGATTTTAAACTGTTTCTCTTCGCTATTTCTGAGTTTTATTTGCATACAACCGAAGACATTTTACCATATGAAGGGACGTTTTCAATAACTACCTGTTCTTCAAGACAGTGCCTTTAACAATTCAAATCCAGCAATTTAGTTCAATTTCAGGCCAATTTGCATTTTCAATATGTGCTTAACTGTTTAATGAGAGGAATATTGGCCATGCCGAGTTGAATACATTTTACAGCGGAAAACGGCGCACCAATTCTCTCTTCTCATTGTTTCAATCTGCATATCTTTGTATATCTAATTTCGCATGATTGCTGTATAGTTTGCCATTGAGCGTACAATGAAATGGCTCCATCACGACAGCCTTGCATGCTGTATGTGGGAAACAATGGAGTGAATAGCAGTGTTGACAAAATCAGGCCTTATCCACAGCACATTTGAGTGTCGCCACCGTGCATGCTCATTCCCCCATGCCCGCAAGGCCTCTGAAGCAAAGAAGAATATTCACACACTCACGCACACACACACACACACACACACACACACACACACACACACACACACACACACACACACACACACACACACACACACACACACACACACACACACACACACACACACACAGAGCCACCACACTCTCACACACAGCCACGATAATGAGTACACACACACACACACACACACACACACACACACACACACACACACACACACACACACACACACACACACACACACACACACATGCACATACACACACACACACACAAAGCTTTCACAGTCACACAGCTCTCACAGTCATCCATGTTTTACCCCCCATCCATCCTGCCTTCTAACACACACACACACACACACACACACACACACACACACACACACACACACACACACACACACACACACACACACACACACACACACACACACACTACACACATACAGAGGCTCCCCACTACCCTGTGGAACACCTTGAATAAGCTGAGTCCCTTCACTTCATTATTTTAATTCCCCCCTCTTTAATTGTACCCAGCAGCCATCTTGAGAAGAGAAGAGCGGGCCTTATCATTTGCACTGGTCTCAATTTCCCCCCTTTGAAAAATAGTCCATGGAAATTGCTATGAAATGTGCGGAAGCGACGCGGTAATAGTCCGCGGCGAGCTAAAGGCCTATAACCGTCTCTGATTAGCCTACTTAAAGGGAAGGTTTTTTTTGGTGGGGGGTGAAAAGACGAGGAGAATGAGAGGAGAATGAGAAAAATGAAAAGGGGGCGTACATTTCGACAGCAATTCGTCGCAAGACCAAAGTACGATTTGGGAGGATTTAATTAAGGAATGGATTTGAGGAAAAAAAAGAAGAAGGTCTCTCTCTCTCTCTCTCTCTCTCTCTCTCTCTCTCTCTCTCTCTCTCTCTCTCTCTCTCTCTCTCTCCTTCCCAGATAGGACAGATCACAATGGGAGTTTATGGAGCCAGTGCCCAATGTAAGAGAGGGCACAATTATACACTATATCACATTTCATACCAAATTGTTATATTTAGTTGCTCTAATTTGAAGCGAACAAAGATTAATTGAGCTATCTGATACGGGGAAGAAAAAAAACTGACACTTGCTGTCCTAATATTAGAACGGTGACTTTTCATACACGCACAGACAGCCGCATGCCTTTTGAATTCCGTCCCCACTATGTGAATTATCACTAAATAAACGTTTGCCGGGGTTAAGTTATCGGAAATTCATTTGCTTAAGCACAGAGAAGCATAAGTCAGGCTTAAAACCGTGATAAAAAAATGAAGGCTTTGTACTTTCACTTCATTCTCTTGCTCAGCCCTTCTTTCTCTTCCTCCTCTGTTCTTTCTATTCCCCCTTTCGCTCAACCTCCCTCTCTCTCTCTCCCTCTTTTGCATTCTCTTCCACTCCCTCACTGTCTCTTTACTCTCTGTCTCTCTGTCTCTCTGTCTCTCTCTCTCTCTCTCTCTCTCTCTCTCTCTCTCTCCCTCTCTCTCTTCATCTCCCTCCTTCCAGGGCTCTGCTTGTGTCAGTCATTGTCTTGAAGAATAGACTGGGGAGGGTTGCGAGGAGCAGAGAACAATGGCTGCCTGTTCCATTAGCCCAGCATTTGTCTGGAGTCCATGTCACCGCAGCGGCTCTCCTCTCCTCTCCTCTCCTCTCCTCTCCTCTCCTCTCCTCTCCTCTCCTCTCCTCTCCTCTTCTCTCCGCAAAGCACGTCGCTCCCTCCCTCCCTCCCTCCCTCCATGCCTCTCTCTCTTTCTCCCTCCCTGCATAATTACTCTCAAATGGCAGGCAACAAAAAAATGATGTTGATAAATTACACCGGCACCCAAATAAATAAATAAATAAATCAGACCTCATCACATTCACTAGGAGAAAAAAACTGCAGGAAAAAAAGACGAAAGAAAAAAATACTGTGTGTGCGTGCTATAATTTCTCCCCAAACTCACAGCAGAAAAAAATGTATTAATGAGAGCATAATTTCAGAGAACTAATTATTTCTATTTGTCTTTTGTCACACTCCGTAATTCTGCTATATTAACACAGTCCGGGTTTATTAATTGCTTTTCCAGCATTTTGAATCCATTCCAAGAGTGGGGCCGGAATGTGTTTTCCTAGGCCCCAGTGCTCCTGGGAGGGTGTGTGTGTGTGTGTGTGTGTGTGTGTGTGTGTGTGTGTGTGTGTGTGTGTGTGTGTGTGTGTGTGTGTGTGTGTGTGTGTGTGTGTGTGTGTGTGTGTGTGTGTGTGTGTGTGTGTGTCTGTCTGTCTGTCTGTCTGTCTGTCTGTCTGTCTGTCTGTCTGTCTGTCTGTCTGTTTGGCTGCCACTAAATCCTGGCATGTCGGGATCTCATCTATCTCTCCAAATTCTTTCTATCTAGCTCTTCCTCCTCTCCTCTCCTCTCCTCTCCTCTCCTCTCCTCTCCTCTCCTCTCCTCTCCTCTCCTCTCCTCCCCTCTTCTCTTCTCTCCTCTTCTCTCCTCTCCCCTCCTCTCCTCTCCTCTTCTCTCCTCGCCTGTACTCCCCACTTCACATGTGCTCCAAGTTTACATGACCCTGCAAGCCCAGATAAAAGTTCTTTGTTGCGAGATTAAACATCAAAACGGTTAAAGTGAAATTAAAATTAAATGAATGAATGTCACTGAAGCAAAAAAGGCAGTAATTAATGGTTCCCTTAATTGTCTTCATAAAATATTTGCATGGGCATAATTTGCATAATTTACATGTATTAATTAATCTTTCAAAGGAATTTTATGCTGAGAGAAGCCAAAAATTCCCTTTGTTTTATTTAGCATCTAATGAAATATTTATCCCCCCTTAATGAACTTTTCATCTTGATTTGAATAGAAAAATGCTAAATGTATAAATGCATATTTTAATGAGGTGTGTCTTCCATAGAGCAACATGCCATCTGATTCCTCTCAGTGACAAATTTCAATCAGATATTTTCTGCGTTTGCGTGGCGCATCACAGCACCGTTGCATCCCATTTGACTCAAGATGAATATGCTAATTATCTAACAGAGGCTCAGCAATCTGTAAAATGCATTGCTTTCTAAGTAGACGCATTGGGCTCTTCAAAAGCATAAAATCGACTAGCGAGCTATATGCATCTCCATGATAACTAATTGATTTATGTCATCCATACCTCATTTATTTTTTATTTTTTCAGACTAACACATTGGTGGAAATGTTCACTGTTGGGTAACGTAACGTTATTTTTATGGAGAAAGAACATTAAAAGAATATTGTTTTCATGCCAATCGCTCTTATGCGCTTGAGTAGTGTGGATGATCGGAACGTGCTTAATGCTCGCTAAGCAGACAGATCATGGACCTTGGCTTTCGTGTTCTTCTGTGAGCTTCCATGCACCACATGCCCCTCCATTTATTTTATTTTTATTTTATGTCTATGGGTTCATTTATGTATTTTTTTGTTATTATATTAAACCAGCATCCCACCTGCTCTTTTTAAAAGGAAGGTTACACACTGAACTTAAGGAGATCTCTTGGGTGCATCAGATGTTTAAAAGGCATTGAAATCTTCACATCAATTATGTTTAAAGTGTGGGTTTTTTAGCCCTCCCGAAGTTCTCTAGTCCTCCGGGGGCACTTAAGGCCTTAATAAGTTTCAGCCTTTTAAAAATAAATAAAAATCTGCTGCCCACTGCTCTGCCATCATCCTCATCATCATTTGCTTAACTGATGAGGAGACAAGATCGTGTGTTTATTCATCAGGTATCTTAAGTGTACTCTCTCCATTGTAGCTGTGGCTTTCCAACAAGTTGTGTAGTTAGAAGCTCAAGGATTATTCAAACTTTTCAGAGTACTCACATACTTTAATGATTGTGGTATCACTTACACTTACACACACACACACACACACACACACACACACACACACACACACACACACACACACACACACACACACACACACACACACACACACACACACACACACACACGTCTGTGTCGATGCAGCAGCTAGCGATGCATTAGGTAATGTGATGCTTTTATCACTGGAATCAACCGTTGAGCGTTGAGGAGGTATGGGGGTTAGGGCTCATAAATTGAACCTGTGAAAAACGATCAGATGGCAGAAACCTTCATGTCCGTCGTCGCCATGTCAACTCCAGGCAGCAGCCGCCGCCCCAAAGCATGAGGACGCGTCGCACCTCACTTCTCACCAGAGCGCCTCCGATGCCGCCGTCGTATATTTTTAGCCTAAAATTCAGGCCACAATGCAATGACGACTCTTCTTCTCTCTTTTTTCTAATCTCACCTCCGCCGTGTTGTTTTTGCCCGAGCGGCGCTGGTGATGGGAGTGCACTGCCTCCGAGACTTGGCTCTGGCGTGTGTAATTAGCCCCCATCTTTGTTCTAATACCCACAAGCCCCTGCTTTTTAATTGCAGGCCACAGTGTGTGTTTTGGTTCACAGGCTGTCCAAAGCTGTGAGCATCAATGTTCTGCATGTGTGTATACAGTACGTAATGGTATAGTTCATAACAATAAAAAAAAAACAATCCTTGGTGCCTGTGCAGAGTGCGGCGTGAGCAGCCATAGGTGCCTTGTCACCGTGGGAAACAGGCTGCTGATTGGCTCAATCAATCACTCAGTCTGCCAATGGAAAATGTCAATGAAGTGAACAAAATCAGTTCAACAAAAAACAGCTGTGCAAGTCTATTCAAAGACATTTAGGAATAAAAGAAAGGGAAAGATCCTTTTAGCAAAAAGAGATAGAGAGCAAAAATGCACTGAGTTTGCATGTGTATTTGTTCCTTGATATACGTCTCCTTGTTCTGCGGGCACCAATTGTGTCATCTCTAAATGAAAACAACATCAGTACTTCCTCCAGCTGTCTTTGTCATTTGACGTCTCTAGGTGTAGCTTGCTTCTCTTCCCCCCTCTCTCTCTCTCTCTCTCTCTCTCTCTCTCTCTCTCTCTCTCTCTGTCTGTCTGTCTCTCTCCCTCTCTCTGTCTCTCTCCCTCTCTCTGTCTCTCTCTCTCCCTCTCTCCCTCTCTCTCTCTGTCTCTCTGTCTCTCCCTCCCTCTCTTTCTCTCTCTCTCCCTCTCCCCTCTTCTCCTTCTAATAAGCTGAATTATTTAGCTGCCCTTCTAGACAGGAAGAGAGTGAGAAGAGCAGGAAACGTTGGCGCTTACAGGCAGCAATGTGGCCTTTTTTCTCTCGCTCTCTCGCTCTCTCGCTCTCTCTTTCTCTCTTGCACACGGCGTGGAGATGTAAGGTAATAAACGTCAAACAAGCTCCTGAGCCATGGCTAACAGATGCTTTTACCAGCTCTGACACAGAGAGAGAGAGAGAGAGAGAGAGAGAGAGAGAGAGAGAGAGATGGAAGGAGGGAGGGAGGGAGAGAGAGAGAGAGTGGGCTTGTTCGCTCAGGCGTGCTCATGGACGAGTGTTCTTAGAAAATGGACAAAGCTCGTTAGATTGCAGGTGTCGGCTAGATAGCATCGAGGAGAGCCAGGGCGATCCTGCCTCTTTTAATAACCGTTTCCTTACCGGAAATGTCATTGGGTAAAGTGGCTCACGCCATCATCAGCGCGAGCAGTGTTATGTTCAAACAAGCGTGTCAGGGAGAATACGCCTTAAACAGTCACACTATCGTAAGATCCACAAGCCTCCAAAAACACCCCTTTTGCCCCAGCACATGGCTACTGTAAAGCATTACATACGCATGTGTTGTATCAGCAAGCATGGTTTTATCTCTCACTCTTTTTTTGTTTCTTCTTCTTTTTTTTGCGCCTAACCGTTTTATGGCCTAATGGTCTGACAGCAAGGAAATATAATGTTTAAACAGCTGGAGTAATCAACGCCTTGCAAACTGCCACTTCACACGCGGTGGTAAAATATTGGCCCCAACTGCTGCCTTCTGATAGGTGGGGAATAAAGACATTTCACGTATGACCTGATGGTGGCAGTAGTTTTCAAGGGCCTTGGGACGCTGTTTCTTTTAGTGATACCCATGGCATAATACATGTCTGAAATGCATTTAGTGTAGTGCATTTTATACCGAAGATTGCATGATAAGATGGAACAAGGGAACATTTAAAATCAAAAGCCCTATTTCTCTCACTCTGGACCATTAAATATATGCTGTTTGGCTTGAAAAATAATTGTAAAAATAATTTGTTTACACATAGGCCAATATATGTCCTATAATATAGCGTATATGTCCAAGTCCATGGCCTTGTTAATATTTCATCTTGCTGTTGCTTTTTGTGTTGGTGCATCAATGTGGAGGATCAGGATATGCGCAAGCTTAACTTACAGTATAATTGCCAAAAATCCCTCTTCATGTTCCTTTTCTCTGTTTGTGTTTTAATTGTTGAGTGAGGGTATTTATGTAGCCTACCGGAGCTTGATACTCGGCTATGCTTATTATGACGATAACTCACTAACCACTGACAAATGTTCTCTCCTGTTTTGTTTCCACAGATGGAAGACTCTTTTTAAAAACCACCGTGATGTACTGATGTGACAAGTGGAAGAGAAGAGCCGGAGAAGGAGAAGAAGATGAAGATGTATGATGAAGATTCGTATGGAGGATCCTTGCAGGCGTCTTGCCAGGATTTCAGTCCCACAAACTGGTCTAGTCACTCGGGGGGACCTCCAGCCACGTTTGTGCGGCTTAGCGCCAGAGAAACGATCCAACCAGAGCTTAGAATTAGGACTTTCTCACAGACATGGTCATTACATAGTGAGGGGAAGCGGAAAAGCAGACCACAACACAAGTCTGCTGTACAGAAGGCAACACAAATTGAGCACAGTAATAATAATAATAAACTAAACACATGTACCTAGGTGTACACTGGTTATTATGTTTCCAACCAATCCACAGCACTGAAGATTTTTATACTGTATTTAAACCAGCGAGAAAGCTTTCATGGAAAGGAAAAAAAAAATCTGCTTCAGAAGTTGGTCTGTTTGTTTTTTTTTCTTTCTCTCCTGTCTTTTTTTATTGTATTTTAAGAAAATTCTTAACGGTCATAGATATTTGACAAGATGACAACATAGTGGATTCAGCCTCTGGGAATGTGAATTTGAATATATGTTGCTCAACAACAACAAAAAAAACAACTGTTTGAGTTTGAAGTTTTCTAAATTAGAATGAAATACAATCAAGTTTCCTTTCTACCGTTGTTGTATATAACACAACAGAGGATAAGTAAAATCACTCACTATGGTATATGTATATAAAGTCAAGGGGAAAAAAGCAAAATGGTATTGTGTATCCAGTAGGACAATTAGGGAAACAATACCAACCATTTATATGTACTTTATAGAGTTGTTTTATTATTGTTTTTTTGTTTGTTTTTGTTTTTGCTTTGTTTGAGCCATCGTTATTTTCTGATAGCTGCCGTTTTTGGTGAGGCTGCATGCAGGCATGTACATGTGTGTCCTAAAATGATCATATTTAATAATAAAAAAGTAAATACTTTACAGTGCCGAACAAAATAGATACATCACTAAACCCCAGACTGATTTCTACCCTGAACTTATCATTCATTTGGATGTTAGTATCTCCATATTGATCTCGTCATGGCTATCTGTAGTCACTACTTTTAAGGGAGTTTACTGTTTTTGAAGTATTTAACACTAAACGGGATGTGATTTTTTTTTTTTTTTGAAGGTGTGTGACTTCAACCAGAATAGAAAGGGGGGGAGAGACAATGTTTTAATTCGTATTTCTCATCAGCCTATAAAATAAGTTTGTAACAGAAGTTTGAAGAAGAAGAAGAAAAAAAACATTTTAGTGTATGGAGGTATACCTGTTGTAAAGTCACAGTGAAGTTGACATTCTCTCTGTAATTTAAAGCCAAATCTTGTAGGGCTCAGGAAGAGTCCACCTTCTATACCTATTTGTCCCTGCCCAGCCCGACACCTGGTGTCATCCCTATATCACCCCCCGCCCCCACCTCCTCCCCCCTCCCTTCACCCCCTACTCCTCGTTCCCCTGTACTTGTTGTGTGGAATCAGTGGTGTAAAACCTGGACGGGGGACTCGGACAGGAGAGGAGTAAATAACCTGCATCTTTAGCCCTGAGGGAAAAATAGGATCAGATTTTTTTTTGCTTTTTATTTTGTCATTTTGTCTTTTCCTCTGCTTAGAATCTACTATACTGTAACCCTCTGTGGTCCTGCGATACCTCAGTAGCACCCTGCCTCTCCATCCCCCATCCCCCATCCCCCATCCCTTCTCTGGTTCAACTGTACTGTATATAAATAGATATACGCGTGTTGATGAACAGACAACTGAGACCAGCAAGGCGCCTGGTTTGATGTGGACACATTTGAAAATGAATTCAACTTATGTGCAGTTATATCAATTGCTGTACTGTCTCCCCTTACATTTCAGTGGACATGCCCCGATGGCTGGAGGATCTGATGAACTGCTGCCTCTGTTTCTGTTTTTCTGTTGCCATCAAAGAAAGTCATTGAATTGATGTTTGCTGTACTATCAACGGTCAGAAATAAATGAATAAAAAACACTTTTTACTATTTGGGGATGAACGATAATGACACATCATTCAAGAATAAATCACAGCAGAATATTTGCAGCAAACAGTTAAAAAAAAGAGCAAAGCTATCCCTGATACTTTTCAATTTTTGTAAAAAAAAAAAAATATATATATATATATAAAAAATATATATATATATATATATATAAGGGGCAGCTCTTCAATTTCATTTTTTTAGTTATCTTAAAACGGTTCCCATGACCTTGTCAAACATGTTGTTGTTCCAGGCTTTTGACAATTGAAATCTTTATTATGTTAGTAAAACAACTGTTAACCTAAATGTTGCCATTTAACCCAGTCAAACTTGGGTCCGCTTTTAGTTTTATTTTATTTTGTTTTATTTTGTTTTATTTGATGGATATTGTGTAACATTATTACATGCAGGTAAACACTGTAGCCAGACTTATGAGAATATTGTTCCTCTCCTCACTTTGTATTGCAGTAAAGGAAATGTCTGAGTATTCTAAAATGGACAATGTCTTGTTTTCTATTTGCCCGTGTGTGTGTGTGTGTTTGTGTGTGTGAATGTGTCTGTGTGTGTGTGTGTGTGTGTGTGTGTGTGTGTGTGTGTGTGTGTGTGTGTGTGTGTTGTGTGTGTGTGTGTGTGTGTGTGTGTGTGTGTGTGTGTGTGTGTGTGTGTGTGTGTGTGTGTGTGTGTGCGTGCGCGTGCGTGTGCGTGTGTGTGCATGTGTCGTGCGTGCATACATGTGTGTGTTGTGTGTGTGTGCGTGTGTGCATGTGTCGTGCGTGCAAACATGTGTGTGCGTGCATGTGTGTGCGTGTGCATGCTTTTGTGTGTGTGTTTGCATGTACAGTGAGTCCAATATGTATTTGATCCCTTGCTGATTTTGTTGGTTTGCCTACTAACAGAGACATGATCAGTCAATAAATGTTATGATAATATGTATTATAATATGGAGAGACAGAATATCAAAAAGAAAATCCAGAAATTAACTTAAGAGAATATATATTAATTTATTTCCATTTCATCGAGCAAAATAAGTATTTGATCCCCTGCCAACTGATTACAGTTCCGGGCCCACAGACCAGATGGTCACTTCCGATCAACTTGTCATCTGAATTAAAGACACCTGTACATACTAACATGCATAAAAGACCCATTGAATCAGCAGAATCAGTCCATAGTATGAGTGAATCAGTCACACTCCAACCTCACCAGCATGGGAAAGACCAAAGAGCGGTCAAATGATATCAGGGACAAGATTTTAGACCTGAACAAAGATTAAATGGGCTGCAAAGCCACAAGAAAGAGACTGGGTATTAATAACCCAGTTGTTGATGCATTTCTTCCAAAATGTGAGGAATGCAAAATGACTATCCGTCAGCCTGTCTGGGGCTCTATACAAGATTTGACCTTTTGTAGGGATTTGATAATCATGAGAACAGAAAGAAAGCACCCTAGACCTGTACGGGATGAACTAGGCAATGATATCAAAGCTTCTGGGACCAAAATCACTGAGAAAACTACAGGTAGCACTTAATGCCACAGAGGTTTAAAATCCTGTAGTGCACACATGGTACCTCTACTTCAGAAGGAACCTGTGCAGTCCCACCTGAGGTTCGCCAACGGACATCAGACTGGTTTAAGATATGATAAGGAGGTGCTGTAGTCAGATTAAACCAAAATCAAGCTGTTTGGCATTAACACAATTCAATGTGTTTTGAGAAAGAGTACTGCTGTCTATGATCCCAAGAACACCCTCCTCACCATCATGCATGAAAGTGGTATCATTATGGTTTGAGGGTGTTTGTCTGGCCAAGGCACAGGGCAACTTCACATCGTCAATGAATGGATGGAGGGAGAGATGTAACGTGCAATCCTTCCCTCCACCACTACACTGAAGGGTGGGCCATTTTTGGATCTCCCAACATGACAATAATACACAACATACAGTCAAAGCAACGAAGGAGTGGCTCAATAAGAAGCATATTAAAGTCATGGAGTGGCCTACAGTCTCCAAATATTAACCCTATAGTAATTCTATGGAAAGAACTGAACCTCCCATTTGCCAAGCTACAGACCACAAACTGTTAATGTTTTAGAGATAATATGCAAAGAAAAATGGGCAAAAATATTTTCTACTATATGCACAAACATTGTCATCAACTAAAAGAAGCATCTGACCTCAGTGCTAGACAACTAGGGCTTTGCCACAAAGCACTTTATCTTCTTTAGCTAGAGGGGTCAAATACTTATTTGCCTAAATTAAATACAAATAAATTAAAATATATTATTTTATGTTATTTTCCGGAATTTCTTTTTGATATTCTGTCTCTCCATGTCTGAATACACATTATCATAAATTTATAGACAGATCATGTCTTTATTAGTGGGCAAACCGGCAAACTCAGCAAGGGATCAAATACATATTGGACTCACTGTATGTAACGGCACTGCGCCTCACTGAGTCGTAGCCTACTCATTTATCAATAAGTCATTAAGAATGACCAGCTGATATACAATGCACCCACGCACGCACATACATACACGCACACACACACACACACACACACACACACACACACACACACACACACACACACACACACACACACACACACACACACACACACACACACACACACACACACACACCTACAGTACACACACACACTGTGACACACACACACTCCTGCAAACTGAAGTTATTAAAAAAAAATGGCTAAAACATTTTCAGACATGGTTCCAGAAATCAGCTTGAATAGTGAAAAAATAGTAGTCACAATAACTGATCATTTCAGCGATAGAAATATTGGTAGCACTATTTTAAGGGCCACTAATACCGTGCATGCCTAATATATTAAGCAGAATCAATCATTTGTTAGGCATGTATTCACAAATTTCTTGATCATTACCAATACCTATTTTGTATTGCTTTGCACCCTGCATTTACGTGTGATCTCAGTAATAAACAAAACACTTCACCTCGCATGTGTCCTTGTGAGGTCAACATCATCACAACAGTCAGCTTTTAACCAAACGCTAACACTAAAGGCCACCGCTAACGCTAAGGGTGAACGTGTTGCTGCGCTTCACCCTCCATATTAACCCTCTTACATGAAGCTAGGATTCAATGGCAGAACAATTG
Organism: Engraulis encrasicolus; assembly: GCF_034702125.1. Lineage (NCBI taxonomy): Eukaryota > Metazoa > Chordata > Actinopteri > Clupeiformes > Engraulidae > Engraulis > Engraulis encrasicolus. The sequence continues at coordinate 10,965,846 of NC_085869.1, forward strand.
CACACAGGGCCCCATGGCAAAACTTGAGGGGGGTGGGCATACATCCTACCATAATAGGTCATCATAATAGGGCCCCCACCAGCAATACAGGAGGGCCCTAGGCTAGGAGCAAATGCCCTTCCACATCCAACCCCCCGCCCCCCCACACACACACACACACACACATACACACACACACACACACACACACACACACACATCACTTCGCCCCTGCTCGGCTTCTTTATCTCTTCATATCTACTCTGTTACTTAGCAGTAAAGGTTTTGAAAGGACAATCGATGCAAATACCTTTTCTGAATTACCATAGCTGGTCATGGTGTCTGCCGTTTCCATGTACGCGTCCATTATTCTGCCCTTAATGCCGGCTTTGCTATACATCTGAATGAGCACTACACATTTCATTACAATGAGCGCTGGGGGACTGCACCATTTAAACTGGCCCATAAACCTGAGACAACTAGAGGGTGCGCTTAGAAGGATGGGGTGTAACATTTTCAATAGTTTGCAATAATGAATGGAACCCGTGACCGTCATTGGCTGAGGTCAGTGGCACAACACAATGATCCGGCGTTGCTGGTGAAACACTGTAGCCTATACAGTACGGTACTCAGGGACGGTGACAGCTTTGTCTGCGCCCGAGACAAAATCATCGGGAACGGTCCCATCATTTCATACGCACAATGTACTGAGGACCCAATTCTGGGGCCCCAACGTATGCCTGGGCCCGGGACAATTGACCCCTCTGTCCCCTCTGTCAGTATCCTATATGGGTCCAAAAGCATTGCATGAAGGACCTGGTGCAGGATGAGAACCATGAAGCATTAACACACACTTGAAATCTTTTTTTTTGTTGCTATATTGTTAGTCGCATGGGACTTAATATGCAAGCTTTTCAAATGTGCAGTCCCATTGAATGATCTCTTTCCTTTCAGTTATAAACCTGAGCAGTGAATGTTTCAATGCACAGTAAACTACTGTGTTTTTAGACAGAAGGTTTGTTGGTTGGTGAATGCAAATCTTGATAAAGCTTTTATTTTGAAATAGCACTATGAATATAAACATTCATACAGTAACTACTTTTTATGTCAATAAATAGCAAGATAAAGAAATAGCAGCTGTACAAAATCAGTCACAAATCTTTGATAAGGGTAGCTATCAAAATAATGGCTATGGCATAACTGCTGTGCTTAAACGATGTGCTTAAACGATGTATTGCATTCAGCTATTCAAGGTGGGGGCTGGAGACCCCTGGGGGCAGCAAGGGGAGACTAGGGGGGCTGCAGCAAGTTGGAACAAAAATATAACAAAACAAAATAAATAATCGAAAAATGAGTATACACAAAAATAAACAAAAATAAGCAAAACATTATCATCATTAGACTAGAACTGCATTATAATAATCGATTGCCTCTCCAAACGTTAATACTATTATCATTATTTTATATATCCCAATGGGGAATTGACACACAGACAAAGACTATGGTTATAAAAGGGGATGCACAGAAAATATAATGTAAGGGGGGGCCTTGGCTGGAATCTCCCGGTACTGTATATGGGGGGCCTAGTCATATTTAAGTTTGGGAACCCCTGGTCTCTATACAACTCATCAAATTCAACCCATTTACTTCAGCCATTCACCGGAGACTGTTTCTTCATCTTTGTACACCGCACAAACTGCACATTCAGTATAGCTACAGGCAAATGCTCAAACATTGTGGCAACATTTATTACAAATTGCAGTGCGCTCGCTCGTCTTTTTAAAAGCTCCGCCACGCTACCACACCACACAGAGAGAAAGCCGTG
>NC_085869.1:10972649-10987649 GCF_034702125.1 Engraulis encrasicolus
GTGTGTGTGTGTGTGTGTGTATGTGACTTCTATCCCCTCTCCACTCCCCCCTTCCCCTCCATCTAAACCTGTCTTTCTCTCTCTCTTTCTCTCTCTCTCTCTCTCTCTCTCTCTTTATTCTTCTATCCCCCAGCCTCCTCCCTCCTCATCCCCTAGCACCGTCTGAGGGGAAAGTTTCTTGACCTTTCACTGTATCTGTAAATATCCTGTCTTCCCCCATGAAGAACTTTCGAAAGGATTTTATAATTATATTGTCTCTCTCGCTGATAATCCATTTCAACGTGTTTAAGGATTAACTGTGTCTTTCAATAGCATTTCGCCAAAAGATAACAGAGGGAGAGAGAGAGAGAGAGAGAGAGAGAGAGAGAGAGAGAGAGAGAGAGAGAGAGAGAGAGAGAGAGAGAGAGAGAGAGAGAGAGAGAGAGTGAAAGGGACGCGAAAGGACAGCCACAGTCTTGTACTTAAAGACATTTGATGTATGGATGTGGACAGAAATTAATGCTCATCAAAGAAGACCGTGTGTGAGTAATTGTAAAAGTGTATTAGAAGAAGAAGACACACAGGGAATTCGGCGGCGCACGTAGGTTGCAGCAGCCCCTTGCTTTCCCAACTTTCAGTGTTTATTTGTGTTAAAATGTGTCTTTCGGAATGTCTATCGTCGGAAAATATGTCGGAACGCACGTACAGTCGGCAACAGCTGTTGCAGATAAGAATGGACAACTTAAGCAATGTATTGGATGTACCAATGAAGACCCTGGAAGAACTAGGAATTCTCCGGCGGCATAGGACTACATCGGACCCGTCTGCCTTGCTATGCCGACGCCGAAGAATTAGGAAAAGGGGCAAACGAGGTGGCGTCGAGACACGGCTTGCAGCCAACCCAACTCGTCCAGCAATACCATCAATTCTCTTGGCAAACGTCAGATCTCTGGACAATAAGATGGATGACATACGGCTACTAAGATCAGCGAACAAAACCGTGAGGAACTGCTGCGTTACGGTGTTTACCGAATCATGGCTGAACGACGGCATACCCGATTCGGCTTTACATCTGGAACAACTAACGTGCCACCGAGCGGACAGAGCCCTTGCAGAGAAAAAACGAGGAGGAGGAATATGTGTCTACACACATGATGCTTGGTGCAATAATGCTACGGTAGTACAGAGGCACTGCTCTCCACGAGTGGAGTTCATGATTATCAAGTGCCGACCCTTCTATCTACCCAGAGAAATCTCCGCTATCCTATTAGTCGCCGTCTACCTCCCACCCAGCAACAAAAATGGCGTCAAAAGCGAGGCACTGAACGAGCTGCATCGGGGCATCAGTGAACAACAAGATGCACACCCAGATGCCTTCACAGTGGTACTAGGAGATTTCAACCACGGAAATCTCAAAACAGTACTTCCAAAATTTCATCAACATGTCAACTTCCCAACAAGAGGACAAAACACCCTGGACCTCGTTTACACAAATCAGAAGAGAGCATACAAGGCAAAGCCCATCCCCCACATTGGATCATCAGACCACACGACAATTCTGCTACTGCCAGCTTACAGACAAAAGGCAAAACTCACCAAACCAGTTCTGAAGGAGGTGAGAAAATGGCCTGAGGGAGCCATCTCACGACTTCAGGACTGCTTTGAAACCACAGACTGGGACATTTTCAAAACAACTGCCACCCACAGCAATCACATTGACATTGAGGAGTACACAGACACCGTGACCTCCTACATCACAAAATGCATCGATGATGTTACAGAAATAAAACACATCACTACCAGGGCCAACCAGAAGCCATGGTTCACAGGAGACGTTCACCGACTGCTGAGGGCCAGAGACAAAGCCTTCAGAGCAGGAGACGTAGCTGGCCTAAAGACAGCAAGGGCTAACCTGTCCCAGGGCATCAGGAAAGCAAAAAAGGAATACTCAGACAAAATAACAACACACTTCAAAGACAGCAGAGATGCACAGAGCCTGTGGCAGGGCATACAGGCCATCACGGACTATAAGCCTGCACCACGAAGCTGTGACAACAACACCTCTCTGCTAAACGATCTGAATAGTTTCTTTGCCCGCTTTGAAGCACAAAATGACACTCACCCACAGAAAACTCCCCCTCCCCCCCATGATCAACCCCTTTACCTGTCCTCTGCCAGTGTTAAGAGGACACTGGCCACCATCAACCCACGCAAAGCAGCTGGCCCAGACAACATACCAGGCCGAGTGTTGAAGGATTGTGCAGAAGAGCTGAAGGATGTCTTCACAGACATCTTTAACATCTCTCTGGAGCAAGCAGTCATCCCATCACTTTTCAAAGCTGCTACCATCATACCTGTGCCGAAGAAATCATCACCATCATGCTTCAATGACTACCGTCCTGTAGCACTGACGCCCATAATCATGAAGTGCTTCGAACGGCTAGTCCTGTCACACATCAAAGCCACCCTACCCCCCACCCTAGACCCCTACCAGTTCGCATACCGAGCCAAGCGATCCACGGAGGATGCAATTTGCTCTGCCCTCCATCCAGCCCTCACCCACTTGGACAATAAAGACTCATATGTGAGAATGCTGTTCATTGACTTCAGTTCAGCATTCAATACCATAATACCACAACAACTCATCAGAAAACTGGACAAACTAGGTTTCAGCACCTCCCTCTGCAACTGGCTGCTGGACTTCCTGATGCAAAGACCACAAGCAGTACGGGTAGGGAACAACACCTCGAGCACCCTGACCCTGAGCACGGGGGCTCCGCAAGGCTGTGTTCTCAGCCCCCTGCTGTTCACGCTGCTGACACACGACTGCACAACGACCCACAGCACTAACCATCTAGTGAAGTTTGCGGATGATACAACACTGGTGGGCCTCATCACCAAGGGCGATGAGACTCACTACAGAGAAGAAGTAGACCTGCTGGCCAGATGGTGCAAAGACAACAACCTCCTGCTGAATGTCAACAAGACCAAGGAGATTGTTGTCAACTTCCAAAGGGTCCAAAAACAACTGCCACCACTGACCATCGACGGCGATGCTGTGGAGAGAGTGAGCAGCACCAAGTTCCTTGGAGTGCACATCAGCGACGACCTCTCTTGGACCACCAACACTACATCACTGGCGAAGAAGGCCCATCAGCGTCTCTACTTCCTGCGCAAACTAAAGAAGGCAAGTGCTACACCCTCCATCATGACAACATTCTACAGAGGAACCATAGAGAGCGTCGTGTCCAACTGCATCACAGTGTGGGGAGGAAGCTGCACGGAGAAAAACAGGAAGACACTCCAGCGTGTTGTGAACACAGCGAAGAAGATCATTGGAGTACCACTCCCCTCCCTGCAGGACATTTACACCACACGCCTCACCCGGAAAGCACTGATGATCATCAAAGACACAAGCCACCCTGCACACAAACTGTTCAGCCTCCTGCCCTCTGGAAAGAGGTACAGGCGCCTCCGTTCCCGTACCACCCGGCTGGCGAGCAGCACAATGCACCAAGCGATCAAGATGCTGAACACTCAACCCACTCTCCCTCCACTGTCAGCCTCTAGCCAGCAAGGCCACTGACAACCCCCCCCCCCCACTGTCAGCCTCTAGCCAGCAAGGCCACTGACAACCCCCCCTCCCCATCCCCCACCACCATATCTGCGACTGAACATTCCACCTGCACTACTATACTTGTGACTGAACTTTCAACCTGCACTAACTCAAAACATGCACACACACACACACACACACACACACACACACACACACACAACACACACACACACACACACACACACACACACACACACACACACACAAGCACACTGCACTTTCTGCACTAAACCCAACATACACACACTGACACACACACACACACACACACACACACACACACACACACACAAACACACACACACACACACACACACACACACACACACACACAGACACACGAACACACACACAAGACGCACACCGCACCTTCTACCTGCACTAAACACATACACACACACACACACACACACACACACACACACACACACACACACACACACACACACACACACACACACACACACACACACACACACACACACACACACACACACACACACTGCTGCTGGTGTACTTGACAGACCTTTTTATATTTATTTTCTTCAAAATGCTACTATTACCATGTCAGAACGCTATAAAGGACTTTTTTTAGGAAAAGCACAAAAACACAACAAATACCTCTTAATGTATGTCCTCTACAAGTCTTCTGTTGTCCAGTCTTGCACTTTAAATGTCTGTATGAGCACTGTCTATGTCCATACTGTCTTAAGTCCATGTATAAGTACTGTCTATGTCTATACTGTCTATGTCCTTACCTTAATTAGTCTATGTCTGTATGGGAAAGCAAGAAATGTAATTTCAAATTCTTTGTATGACCAGTGCATGTAAAGAAATTGACAATAAAACCTACTTGACTTGACTTGACTTGACTTGACTATAGTGATGTTGTTGTCGAGCAGGCCTGGCATGGTGGCGTGCACTGTCACATCATTAAACTCCCAATCACACAAATTCCCTGTGTCAAGGCTGCTAATTTAACAGTAAAGGAGAGAAAGAACACAAAAAGAGCTGGGTGCTCTCTAAGCTGCTTCAAAGAATGGATTTACTATGTTTGACACTATAAAAAATACATGTAGGGCAGAGGTTAGTAAACTGTAAGAGATAATTTAAGGCAGTTCACCTTCAGAGATATTACAAATGGCTTGCTTATAATCTCAATGTCAGTTTCTATGTTGGTCATCTAAGGTTTTTTTTTAACCAATGCCTAACAAGAGCCATGAGGTTTATGTAAGGCAGAATACTGTATTTACGATATGTTTTAATCAGAACGTTTCTATGATCCTGATGTTGACATACTGTACTGCATGTGGAGTATGTGATTGTTAATCTCCTCACTAAAAAGAAAAGGGTCATTTTTTGGGATTTTTATGCCCAACCGTGGCCTCGGTTGCATGGGACATTTAATTCCGAATAAAACTTAATTCTGCATTGAAACATTTAAACTTCATTCCAAATAAAGTGGGTGGTTAATTCCTCTTTTAATTTCGAATAACTTTATTCCTCTGCCATGTTACCTTTAATTCCGCTTTCAAAACAATTCAGCTTTTTCCACGTATATTCACGTTGGGTATTTGATGATGCAAGACATGATGCAAAACAGACCCAGCTCCAGGCTAAAAAAAAAATGGCCGACCTCCGTCCAACTTCTTACATGACCGTTTTTGCTTAATTTAAAGAGCCTAAGTGACTATAAATGCTGTGTACCAGCAGATTACCAGATTAATGTAAAAATGCACCACAAACCATTTCAACACAAAAAGTTACTCCACATTGCCATTTGACCACTCGATGTTCTAAGCTAGCCAGGTAAGCTAACAGTTAGCATTGTAAGTGATCCATACCAGAGGGGTACGTATGTCCAAAGATATTGACCCAGGCTGGGGTAATTCATTTGTGACTGGAGATTACCAGCTAGTAAGAGTCTGCTGGAGCTCCTCCACCAGAATTAAATGAAAGTGCAATGTAAACTTGATGGAAAAAAACTTCCAATGGAGTTAAAACCATTATGTAAATGTAGCCTGTTTGTGTAGGGTGGCCATCGGTCCGTTTTTACGACCTGTTCACGACGTCCGTGTGTCCCTCTCTTTGTCTTTCCTCTCCTCTAAGCCTTTTGCTTATGGCCTCGAGATGCTAGGCAACGTCATTGACGCAAACTAGACCTTGAGATTCGGTCGCGTTTCCGACATCTGCGGCCGCCATGTTACTCCAGATTTAACTCCAGACTTCGCACAGCGAATTAACTGTATTGCTGTCGCCTTATGTTGAGGAAAATGTTGGGTCCAAAACCCTATGAAGTGCATTAACTGACTGTAGGAAAGTTAAATAAGGTAACTTGTCTACTGCCTGTTTCCTATTTTTTCCTGCACTGATGGCAATGCATAGTGCAACTAAGTTTGTCCGCTAAATGCCTTTATAACGAGGGCTCTCACAACTTTACAAACAGGGCAAAGAAAGCGTCTTCTGCACGGGCGCTCTGTCTGTATTTTGAGCTCGTGTTGCTAGTTATCCAGCGTCTGCATGGGGAAAAAAAACGTTGACAGAAGTTTGCCTCATTTTAAAACACCGCTGATAAACACACTCCTGACCAACTTTGAGTAAAGTAAATCAAATTAATTGTTGGCTATTATAGGCCTATGCATGCATGCCTACCCAAAATACATGTAAAAAATATTTATGAGATAATACAACAACGGAAGGATTTGTCTATCGTAACCTGCCGTCTCTGATAGCCACAATTCAAAACGGGAGGCAGTGACTCGATGACTCTCCTCCTACATAAACAGGTCACTGATCAGATAGGTGAAGTTAGCTGATGAGGCAGCCGTTACGAACGGCACTAACGAGTGCGCTGCCTTGCGCATTTGATGTTACGGCGATTCTATGGCGGGAGTTACGTTCATCACGTTAGCGCTTAGCTTACGCATGCTATTTGAACGGTGAATGATCGTCAGATGGCGGAATCGTAAAATGGGCTATAAATAGATCTAGCGACAGTATATTTAGATACTACAATGTTGATTTATCCATTCGATTTTTAATATCTACATACATAAGTGTCAGAATAAAGAGTATGATAAGGTAGTAGCTTGGGTAGTAGCCATGTTTGTTTTTCAGGTTTCCGGTTGAGAGGGAGGTGGCGCACAGCATGTTGGGTACCAAGGCAGCGAAGTCAGCATCTGATGCTGCCCTCATATATCCCAGTTACGGCCACAAATGCAGTCAACGGCTGAGGGAGGAAATAAAGCAAGTTTTCGTTTCGATCCACACTTCATGACTCGATATCCAGTTAGCTCACTGGAAGGACAGCTGCTTTCCCTGTTTCGAACGGACCCTCAGTCTTACACAGAGCACTGGGCATACAGGCTACATATATTGGCCTACTGTAAAGAAAAGTTGATCAATTATCTTAAATCCGGAAAAAGCTAGACTGGATGGATGATGGATGAGTGGATGAATGGAGTAATAAATGAATGAATAATTATTTGGTATTACATTGCGGTGTATTTCAAAATGCAATTACATGTTTTCATAAGTATTCACATTTATAGAGTGAAAAGATTTCATAACTATGAATAAATAGATACCATGCTTCCTGACATATTCACATTTAGAGGAAAATTTACAAATCTAAATAATATGCCACATTTACATATTGTTTTAGTAATTGCGCCGTCAAACCCCATTTGAAGTCTACGGTCCCTTCCAAGAGTGAAACATGCATGACATACAATTCCTATAAGACAAGCCTCAGGAATGTTTTTAAGATATAAAAATCACCATTTTCCATGTGGGTCTGTTTTACCAAATCTATTATTCATTACTGTCATGCTGTGTTTCATCACACAAGACTATTTACTGTTATGTAGTATCTTGCGTGACTCTGTAGAGCATGCATTTCAAATGACAAAGAGCAGATAGAAGCGGGAAAAAAGAGGAAACACATAGCACTATGGCACAAGTAGGCATCTGGCATACAGGCAGTGTGGCCAGATGTGTCTGATCAAATTCCGCCCAAAAGGTGCTCAAAAACCGCCTGGAGCCCCTAAATTTCAACAAATTCCATTGGTTTCAATGGGCATAAAACTGCAGGAAAAAAAACACCAAATGGACGATTTTTCCCATTTTTACCCGCAGACGGCTATCGGCGATGGCCAGACGGGTAACCGCCCAATCTGGCAACAATGCATACAGGGCATTTCCCAGTTCTCAGGGGCTGATACTGTTTGGAATTTTTTTTTTTTAAAAGCTTGTAGTGGAGTCGTATTAGGCTCAGTCATTTCAAATTGGTGTTAAAGTTTGGTTTTCACTTCCAAGTTGAAGTTTAGGGTCTATAGAACAATTTGAGTTCGAGTGTCAAACACACAGATAACAAAATGGCCTGCGGGGGGCGCTCTAAAATATATAAACTGCTATAACTTTTGATTATTTAAACCAAATTTAACACATAAGGTATGTATAGATTCAGCATGAAGAGGTGAAACCGGTGAGCTAAGTATTTGGTTACCAGATTAAAGACACACTATGTAATAAACACACTTTTAGCCAATGGACAGCAAAATCCGGGCTTTTTTAAGATAAAGGGTGGAAATGTCCTCAAAGTTGCAATGAAACATCATTTATTGTTACAAGCTATTGTAAATAAAGCCTGGGTTATCACTTAACTTGATTTGTTCAGAATATCCCTGAAGCACACAGATACTTAGGATACCTATACACAAATATGACTGCATAAAGCCTATGTCATACTTAGCACCCAACTTGCAACTTTGAGTTTATGAATTTAGGATCATGAGTAACAGCTTTTTTTTTTTCAATAAAGCCATAATTGTATTCACAAAAAACTTTATATCTAAAAGAAAGTTATTCAATAATAATAATAATAATAATAATTATAATAATGATAAGGATAATGATGATGATATACTAAGAGGAAAAATAGTTTTTCCCGGCATTCAAAAACAAACAGAAGACATATGGCTAACATTTATCCCAATACTCCACTCTACAATAACTATGACAGAGAACAGATACAATAACAGTCAGTCTTAGAAATTGCATGCGCACTTTAACTCTGCCTTCATGCACTTGCACCAAGATCTGGCAGAGCTGCACTTCACCTCTAGTTGGAATACATCTTTGGCAACGGCATCTTTGGTAGTGTAGTCCAAATCTGGGAACTGTCCATTTGTTACCAGATTGGCAGGCATTTCTGGCAAATGCAGATAATAAGATTTTTTATTCCTGTCAACTGTGCTGGTAACAAATGGACAGTTCCCAGATGACAGAGATGTCTTCATAACAGCAGATGATTGTGTATATGAAATAGTCCTATAGTATTATTCAGTATGCTTGCCAAAGGCCTCTGCTTGCCCCCAGCAAGCATACTAATTGTTGTCCGACAGTTTATTATTTAGTATGCTTGCGGGAAAGCATACTAATTGTTCATCGACAGTTTATTATTATTCTACGTTTTTCCATTCACCTCCATTCATTAGTATGGTGGCTTTGAATCGTTGCAGCGTTAGAGATAGAGACACGGTTTGAGTGCCAAAACGAACAGCTCGAAGAGGGCTCAAGGTGTTATATTTTTCGCTGGCCTACACCCTTTCATTCGTTCACCAGATTCGTTTTCCTCAGTTTTCTCTCTGTTTTCCCCCTCATTGAAATGAATGGTAGAATGGTCAAGATGATGATGTCACAAACTGTGGCAGTTAGAGTGAGAGGTGACCTGTCCTGGGGTTTTTAATAGAATAAAATAAACCGCTTCACCTTTCGACTAGGTAAAGGCATTGTCAGAGAGGTCTTGGCTCTGAATACAAACTGTGTTAAGATCATTAGCCAACTCTTAAAAATGTTTGAGAGAGAGCAGTTTTAAAATCCCTATGATGTGACCCCATTCACTTAGAAAAAATGTGTGAACAGCTCAGCGCATAGGCCTGAATATGTCCACTTTTTGACTGAACCATTTGGCCTAGAAAAGTGATCTCAGCTTTGACATGAAGAACAGGGTTATGCCATTTGTGTGTCAATATCATTTGACAACTTGTAAAACTTTTGGAGATAAGGCTGCACATATTAGGCCTACTCAGCTATTGACTGCCAAACTGTCACCTTTAGAATCTTCATTCATACACACACATGCAGCCTTGTAGAACCTGGACAACCGTGGCCTAATATGCTGCTGTGGCCACTCTATACAGTAAGTGGCAGTGGCCTACTGGGTATCAGGTGTTGGTCTGTCAGAGGGTTGCAGGTTTGAATCCCACCCTTACCTCTCCCTACCCACCCATTGCTGAAAGGCACCTGAAGCATCTCCATACATGCACGCGCCAGCACACACACACAGAAGCCGCAAGCATACTAATAGCATTGTCTCTCCGGAAATGCAGTCTTAATAATAATAATAATAATAATAATAATAATAATAATAATAATAATAATAATAATAATAATAATAATAATACTATTGATTTATTTTCTTCCAGATATAATTTTTTTGTGATTTTATGTGTTAATAGAGTATGGCTTGATTGAAAAAAGCTGGTACTCATGATCCTAAATTCATAAACTCAAAGTTGCAAGCTGGGTCGTAAATATCACATAGGCTTTATGCAGCCATATTTGCGTATAGGTATACTAGGTATCTTTGTGCTTCAGGGATATTCTGAACAAATCAAGTTGAATGATATCCCAGGCTTTATTTACAATAGCTTGTAACAATAAATTATGTTTCATTGCAACTTTGGGGGCATTTCCACCCTTTATCTTAAAAAAATCTGAATTTTGCTGTCCATGGGCTAAAAGTGTGTTTATTACATAGTGTGTCTTTAATCTGGCAACCAAATACTTAGCTCACCGGTGTCTCCTCTTCATGCTGAATCCATACATACCTCATATGCTACATTTGGTTAAACTAATGAAAACTTATAGCAGTTTATACATTTTAGAGCGCCCCCAGCAGGCCATTTTGTTATCTGTGTGTTTGACACTCGAACTCAAATTGTTCTATAGACCCTAAACTTCAACTTGGAAGTGAAAACCAAACTTTAACACCAATTTGAAATGACTGAGAAAAATTGCACATGCCTACGACCCCACTATTGCCTAATAATTTTAGAAGAGGGCCTGCAAAAAAATGTTTTTTTTTTGTTCTCAATCCAATCCTGGGCACCAGTGACTATAGTGGGGGACTTTGGAAGTGTTGCACAATTGCATTAACCACAAGCATTTCCCCAAATGATGTAATTGTTTCGGTTGCTTTTGCTCAGTGTATTTAATTATTATTGGCTCTGTGTTAATTTGTTTTTTGTCCTCGTTCTGTGTGTGTGTGCGTGCGTGCGTGTGTGTGTGCATGTGCACGCATGTGTTTGCGTGTGTTGTGTGGGTTTTCTACCCAGTTTTGTAATTGGATGAATCTGTGTGTTCGTGTATAATCACCTAAAACCACTGATTTGGGATGGTATTCAATTTCACATGTGAGTGGTTTGAGAATGGCTCAAATTCTCATTCAACAGTGAGACAAATTCAGGTGAGCGGCGGCGTCCGAGGGAATGAATAACCCCACGCACGCAGGCGTTCGCTCCCACAGATCTCTCTTCATTGCTTCACCTCGTCAGGAAGAAAGGTGGGATATTTGATGTTCGCTGAGCTTGCCCCCACACATGAACACACACACTCGCACGCACGTACACACACTCGCGCTCGCCCACACACACACACACACACACACACACACACACACACACACACACACACAGAGAGAAACACACACAAGCACTAGTGCGCCTCACGTACACACATGCAAACACATCACAAACAACACACTCACTATTAACCTTCCTTCAGCTCATCAACTTTATTTTGCAATCTTCCCCCTGAACCATTAGAATACCCCGAAGAAATGACTTTCCAATTAAGGAGGATCTTGGAAAAAAGAAGGCCTCCTTTTTTATCTCCAAGTCCTGGAGTTCTTTATTCCAATAATTTAAATTGGAATTGATTTTTCAATTTAGCCGCTGACTGCTACGGACCGACCACAGGAATAGAAAAAGACAAGAGACAGGAATAGAGAAAGTGTCTGAGTGTGTGTGTGTGTGTGGGGGGGGTCAGGGGCATAGATAAAAGATGTAGCTACAAAAGAAGAAAGAAAGAAAGAAAGAAAGAAAGAGAGAGAGAAAGAAAGAAAGAAAGAGAGAAAGAAAATAGGACAGCGAGAAAGAGAGTGAAAGATAGGGCAGTGGGGGAGTTAGATTCAATAGAGGTACATTATGAAAGACATGGTGAGAGTCTATGTGACCACCATGAACAGAAGTGGGGACCCTACAGTATTAGCCTGGGCGAAGCTGACTGTTGACTCCATCAAACAGTCTGGCGAAAGCAAGGAGGAAACCGTCTCCATGGAGGGTGGGAGATGGTCTGATCTTACTCTGCCATTAAAATTCATTGGAGTTCCGAATTCAAATTAAAACTCATATTGTGCTTTATTACGCACAATATAACGACTGTCATGATATAGTGTCACAAAAGCATAGAAATAACAAGACAATAATATGAATAGTGATGCCTTAACCAATCAGTAACAGACTTTGTGGATGAGTTCTGCATCACCACTCTCAATTGTTTGCTGATTGCCTATAAACAGTGAGCGAACCGAGCTGGGGGGCTTTTCACCAGACTAGGTGCGGAGCCAAAATCTTTGGGTGGAGTACATAGGATGGCGTGGACAGGCTATTACAGTATGCCTTCACATGTTCCTTCAGATCACCACAACTGCTCTGAAGACCAGTGTTGCCAGATTTGTCTGACCAAATCCCGTCCAAAAGCTTCTCAAAAACACCTAAATTGCGCTAAATTCCGACCTAATTCAACAAATTACATTGACTTCTCTGGGCCCAAAACGGCTGAAAAAAACGCCAAATGGCCCATTTTCCCGTTTTTACCCGCAGACGCCCAAGTAGCCCAATTGGGCGGGCTCCCCCGTCCAATCTGGCAACACTGCTGAAGACACAATGGGGCCACACTACACAGTCAATACTGACCCTTTGTCCGTTTTGCACTGTCCTCAGTGATATAGTGAGTCTTTCACCACACAAATATCCATGGGCATTAGCTTTCCCATTAAAATTTAAATTGCTTCATTGAAAGACTTTGAATTGATCATTGTCTTACTGTAAAAGAATATCAAATTCATAAATTGAGAAACTAAACAACATCACCACGGTCCAAAATAACGGCTTGCCTTTATTCTCCTGCCTTGCAAATGCAAATGGAGAGTAATTTCTTTTCAGTACTCTGGTATTATTTCTGAAAACATATGGCCCTGAGAATAGTACATCATTTCCTCTTTACACGTCTGTTGAAGTACGTATACCAAGCATCAAAAATGAGGTGATACAGACTTTGACAGGAATCTGTGTTGAACCAGGGCTGGACTGGCCATCTGGTATAGGGGGTATTTTCCGGTGGGCCCTGCACCCTCGTGGGCCCCTATTTTCAGAAATGTTTATTAAAAAAATATATATTTCTGAAAATAGCAGCCCATGATGGTGAGGGGCCCAGCGATGAAACAGTTCTGATAATTTTGAGGGGGCCCTTTAAGTCAAAAGTGCCCGGGTCCTATTTCACCCCCAGTCCAGCCCTGTGTTGAACTATGACAAGAGGAGAAAACCATTACTATTGTGAAGGATACCAGAACACCTGCAGTACAGTTGCAGCCATCAACTTATATTGTGTGGTGGAACTCAATAAAAAATGTACGTTTGATTGCAGCACACAGCTGCCTTAATGCCTACTATTGTCGCGTTGGCAGTGAAGTAGGCCTACCATTTTTAACACACGGTTTTGATGAAATGCAGTTCTTGTCACAGTTAAGGCAAAACTGTGTCCACCAGCTGGGTGTTCTGTGTGAAAAGTGTGCACTGAATACTGTACAGTCACACAGTCACCCCCCCCCCCTTTTTTTTTAAAAGACGTGGCTAAATTTCCTGTCACTTGTTTTTATGTGGGGCAGCAGGAAACACAGCTAAAGAGGCCAAACTGTGGCCAGAGTTTACAACTCTGGGCGACATTGCGGCTCTCTTGTAAAGGAGTCCTCCACCCAGGGGAGCTGACCGGCAGCGACAAAGGGGGCCAGTTGAACCGGGCCCTGGAAGAGAGGAGAAGGGGGCCCACTAATTGGGTCCCCATCACATTGTATGCAGGGCCCTTAAAGGACCAGTTCAGTCAATTTCAATATGCTGTTGTATTGCTCACGCTACCCTTGACTTGTCAGTACCCGGTGATGCCACATTTTTCGGTTAAGCCCTTTCCGAGATATGAGCTATTCTAATGGGGGCAGCGTTTGTTTACATTTTTTTTTTTATTAACATAGGCCTAACCCAAATATTTTCCCATAAGGTACTGATGTTTGCTAGTTGTCTGCTGATGTTGTATAACCTTTCGGATGTTTTTGGGAATAAATAAAAATGTTTTTTTATGAAATGTAAACAAAGAGCAGCCCCCATTACAATGACCAAGATCTCGGAAAAGGCTGAAGAAGAAGAAAAAAAAACCTCAGGTACTAACAAGTCCAGGGTAGTGTGAGCATTACAACTGCATGTTGAAATTGACCAAACTGGTCCTTTAATTAACTTTTTTCCTCACCAGCCAAAATGGCTAGTAGATGTTCATCTCACTAGCCAAACACACACTCAGGAATGG
This sequence comes from Engraulis encrasicolus, assembly GCF_034702125.1. Classification (NCBI taxonomy): domain Eukaryota; kingdom Metazoa; phylum Chordata; class Actinopteri; order Clupeiformes; family Engraulidae; genus Engraulis; species Engraulis encrasicolus. The sequence continues at coordinate 10,986,949 of NC_085869.1, forward strand.
GTCAAAGTGGCTAGTAAGTTGATCTTTTCTACCTGCCAAACTGACATTTCACCAGCATTTGGCCAGTTAGCTGGTGTTAATTTAGAGCCCTGATTGTATGTGGGGTGTGGGGGGCTTTTAAATTACTTTGTCCTTTGCCCGGCCAAAGTTATCAGTGGCCCTGCCCTCCTCCGTTTCGCCGCAGCAAATTTCCCATGCTGTCTCCCGTCGATCTGACGAAAACCGTTGTCCTTCCACCACCACCATGCACCACCGACCGGCCCCAATTGGAATCAGATGTTGGAGGTATACGCAGGCCTACGCGTGTTGCAAAGAGAGCAAGGGGCCCTGCCTGCAAAGCCCTTTCCCCCTATGAAGCACCGCCGGCTGCCTAATAATGAGCATTTACTGTTTCCCTTACTATGGATACCCACTTTTATATGGTCGGGTTCAAGGCTAAATTATTTTCCCCTGGCTGTTTTACGGAAGCGCTTAAAGTCGGCGAGGCCGGGAAGGGCCGGGCCTTTTTGTGGACTGATGGCTCTCTCTTCACTTCTTGACAGCTGTGGTGGCTTGTTTCACTCTCCTCCCTCTCCTCTCCCCTCCTCTTCTCCTCATCCCCTTTCTTTCTTTCTCTCTCTCTCTCTCCCTTCTCTTCTCTGTCTCTCTCTCTCTCCCTTCTCTTCTCTGTCTCTCTCTATCTCTCTCTCCACCCGCTCTCC
>NC_085869.1:10992649-11022649 GCF_034702125.1 Engraulis encrasicolus
TGTCTTACTTTCATCTGTCTCTCTGTCACCCCCTTCTCCCTCCCCCTCTCGCCCCCCCCCCCTCTCTCTGTGTGTGTGTGTGTGTGTGTGTGTGTGTGTGTGTGTGTGTGTGTGTGTGTGTGTGTGTGTGTGTGTGTGTGTGTGTGTGTGTGTGTGTGTGTGTGCATGTGTGTATGTGTGTGTGTACATGTGTGTACATGTGTGTACATGTGTGTGCACTTGTGAAATATCATAAATACACCACAGACTTCCTCTTAGGTGTTTCAATTCACACTTCTTAAGGGTGTATTATCCACAGCTTATGCAGCCAGATAATACAAACAAACACCTCTAGACGGGACAGAGAGAGAGCAGCCACACAAGCATGAAAGGGGAGAGAGAGAGAGAGAGAGAGAGAGAGAGAGAGAGAGAGAGAGAGAGAGAGAGAGAGAGAGAGAGAGAGAGAGAGAGATAAATAAATGAAGAAAGAAAGAAAGAAAGAAAGAAAGAAAGAAAGTGAGAAAGAAAGAAAGAAAGAAAGAAAGAAAGAAAGAAAGAAAGAAAGAAAGAAAGAAAGAAAGAAAGAAAGAAAGAAAGAAAGAAAAAGAAAATTCTCAAATCTCCCATTTCCATCCTATCATGTTCCTACACTCCTGAGCCCTCATGAGTTCCACTTCGAGAAAGAGAGAGAGAGAGAGAGAGAGAGAGAGAGAGAGAGAGAGACAGAGACAGAGACAGAGACAGAGAGAGAGAGAGACAGAGACAGAGACAGAGAGAGAGAGAGAGAGACAGAGACAGAGACAGAGAGAGCAGTTGAGCCCTCATGAGTTCCACCTCTGAACCAACCATGGGGGTTCCGTGTTCTGGTTCTATTGGCCCGCATTCAGACTCCGGTCGGTCAGCACCAGATTTGCCCACAAGCCACTTTGGTAAAAGAAGGGAAGGCAGCGAGTAATTACAAGAGCATGTCTTTTCATGTGCGGTAATAGAAACAAGATGACAGCATTAATGATAGCGTATATGCCACAGCTTGTGGGCTTTGAGTGTTATGCGTGGTGTGTGTGTGTGTGTGTGTGTGTGTGTGTGTGTGTGTGTGTGTGTGTGTGTGTGTGTGTGTGTGTGTGTGTGTGTGTGTGTGTGTGTGTGTGTGTGTGTGTGTGTGTGTGTGTGTGTGTGTGTGTGTGTGTGTGTGTGTGTGTGTGTGTGCGCGTGCGCGCGCGCGTGTGTGTGTGGTATAAAAACAAATCATATCCTGTAATGTTTCTCCCTCACAGCCTCCAGGGGATAGCTTCACCGCGTCGTATACTTCAGTGCATGTATCCACTGCATTTTCCATAAACTGTTATTTATAGTTGTTTTCAAAAGTAATGACTTGATGTCTGAGTGTTTCTGTGTGTGTGTGCGTGCGTGCGTGCGTGCGTGCGTGCGTGCGTGCGTTCATGTGTGTCTGTGTGTCTGTGTGTCTGTGTGTGTGTGTCTGTGTGTGTGTGTGTGTGTGGTGTGTGTGTGTGTGTGTGTGTGTGTGTGTGTGTGTGTGTGTGTGTGTGTGTGTGTGTGTGTGTGTGCGCGCGTGTGCGTGGATACGTCCGTGCATGTGTGCGCATTTGTGCGTGTGTTTGGTGGGATGTGCTTCAATCGCTCATAGTATCGAAAGTAAAACAAACGTGAAGCTGAGACTCCAAACTTGTTCGTTTCTTCTTCTCTGCTTTTCTTTTCCCAAGCACCATTACAGGCTTCTTATCAAGTCATTCTTCACAGTATGCAGAATGGAGTCAGTGAGGGGGTGGGGGTGGGGGGGGGTGTACTTTGCTAAAGCACTCCCAGAGTAATTATAGCTTGTTTTCCTGACAAGTCAATAAAGTCAAACATTAACTTGATCGGACACCAAAAAGCTAATGGTCTAAACTGCAAGTTTTTCTTCAGCTCTCTATCTTTTTTTAATGTCTCTCCGTCACATTTATTGAGCTGTGTACTCTGCTGGTCTTCGTCAGAGATCAGACCACCGTGTTCTCTTTTTTTCTTTCTTTTCTGTCTTTTTTTAAGTTTTTTTTGTGTGTGTGTGTGTGTGTGGGGCGTCATTTTTCAGATAGGACAGTGGAGGAGAGACAGGAAGTGAGGTGGGGAGAGAGAGACGGGGAAGGATCAGGAAATGACCCAGGCCAGGAATCGAACAGGGGTCGCCCGCGTAGCAGTTAGAGTCACGGCTGGGACCATGACCACTGTTTTCAATTCCTCTTTCCATTTTATGAAAAAAAAAATCAGAGATGGAGCGATCTACTAAAACGTATGGGGGGCGCTGTGGCGCAGCGCCCTAAGCCCCCCACATTTGGGCTTGCATGCCCAACCTCGGGGACCCCGGTTTGAGTCCGGCCGGGGTCATTTCCCGATCCTCCCGTCTCCCTGCCCCATTCGCTTCCTGTGACCATCTTCAACTGTCTTGTCAAATAAAGACATAAAAGCCCCTAAAAAAACATTTAAAAAAAACGTATGTAACATGACCCCTATTGCAGTTGTTGGAGGTTAATAAAACGGTCACTGGCCCTGCTGTGGTCGACCGGCGGTGGGGCACTCGCCTGCCATGCGGCTGGCCCTGGTTCGGTTTTCCGGCCCGGGTCCTTTGCAGACCCCTCCCCGTCTCTCTCCCAATTTGCTTCCTGTCCACCTCTCACACTGTCCTGTCAAATAAAGTCGAAAAATACAAAAAAAACTTTTAAAATAAAAAAAGATAAAAAAATAAAACGAAAAAAATAAGTCCACACTAGTGAAAATGACCCTAGTTAACTGCAGACAGACCAACCTCCAGTGCGTGGCTCTGAAAGGGTTAAATAAGGTGCCTTACTTCCCCTGTGAGAGTTCAGAAAGGGTTGATGCTCCGAGCGAGCCCGCCCATCGCTGTCACTTTCATGCTTTTTTTTATGCCTCGATCCCCGATCCTTAACTTGGCATTACTCCTGGTATGAACAGTGGAATGCCATTTCAATTCCCTCTCCACCCAGCGTCAGGCATTGTAGATGCAGCAACTTGCTCATGCATGAAAGTGTACTGTGTCAATCTGGTATGACACACACACGCACATGCACAGGACACACGCATACTCATACACACATGCAGGCATGAACGCATGAACACATGCACGCACGCACAGATGCACACACGCACACATGCACACACGCACGCAAACACACACACACAAACAGACACACGCAAACACACAAGCACACATGCATGGAAAACAAATGCAGACATGCATGCACTTACTCACATCCACAAACACAGACAAGCACACACAAACAAACAGGAAACAAACTCTGCAATACAGTCACACGCACGCGTACACACGCACATGCACACGCACATGCATGCATGTGCACACACACAAACACAAGCACACACACACACACACACTGACCACACACACACACACACACACACACACACACACACACACACACACACACACACACACACACACACACACACACACACACACTGACCACACACACACACACACACACACACACACACACACACACACACACACACACACACACACACACACACACACACACACACACACACACACACACACACACACACACCCACACACACACACACACACACACACACACACACACAGACACACAGGAAACAAATGCGTCCGCGCCCGCCTCTGATCATTACTGTGATAGTGTGCGCTGACAAGCGGAGTCTATTAAGCCGTCCTCAAATATGCAAAATGATATGATTTTACAATGATTACATATTCTCTTCTCTTCGCAGCCGGCTGCCTCCATGCTCTCTCCATTTGTCATTGACTATTGTGTCCAATTATATGATTAGCTCGAAACACTCCAGCTCTCTCTCTCTTTATCTCTCTCTCTCTCACTCACTCTCTCTCTCTCTCTCTCTCTCTCTCTCTCTCTCTCTCTCTCTCTCTCTCTCTCTCTCTCTCTCATACTCTCTCTCTCGCTCTATCTCTCTCCGAGTGCTCTCGTGTGTTCCAATGCACTGAGTGATTCACAAACAAAGTCATTACAACATGTATTCACACATATCAAATAACTAACAGATGGCCACTGTGCACGCAGGCTGATTTGTTTTCAACATGAGCGATGGAAAGTAAGGGAAAGAGAGAGAGAGAGAGAGAGAGAGAGAGAGAGAGAGAGAGAGAGAGTAAGAGACAGAGAGAGAGATATATAGAAAGAGATAGGTGGAGAGAGAGGGAGAGGAGGAGGTGGAGAGAGGGAGGGAGGAAGGGGCGAGAGCGGAGAAGAAAAAAGAGGTAGTTTTTATTTCGCTTTGTTTGGCAGTGACGCTGGCTTGTTTTATTCCCAGCGAGAAGCAGCTGTTTGCGAGGGCCGCTTAAATCAGCTCATGTGAAAGACAATCTTGTTTTCATTAATTTTTTTTCTTCCGGAGCTTCCGCCGAAACATCCACCAGCAGCAACACCAGCATCCCCCCACCACACCACACCACATCACACCACCACTACCGTCATTACCACCACCAGCACAGCGCCACCCGCTCATATGACAAAGGCACTTGTTGTGAAGACTCAAAATGACCAAAACAGAAAGACAGACAACAGAAAAAACAATAGCAGTGTAAATGAAACACTTAAGAGGACTCTGGGACAAAACATGTACACTCTAGATGTTAAATCAACTCACTACATCTTGAATAAACACTGGATTTTTTGTGTGAAGCTTCTGGATAATTCATCACAGACTGGACAAGTGAGTTTTTTTTTTCTTCTTTCTTTGTGCTTTAATTGTTGAGACTGTCAGTGGCCATCAAAGCCAGTTTGCCTTTGAAAAGTAACAGGTGGGCAGGCATGGCGCTAGCTGTCCCTCGAGTGTGTGTGTGTGTGTGTGTGTGTGTGTGTGTGTGTGTGTGTGTGTGTGTGTGTGTGTGTGTGTGTGTGTGTGTGTGTGTGTGTGTGTGTGTGTGTGTGTGTGTGTGTGGTGTGTGTGTGTGTGTGTGTGGTGTGTGTGTGTACGTGTGTGTGTGTGTGTGTGTGTGTGTGTGTGTGTGTGTGTGTATGTGCGGATGTGTGTGTGTGTGTGTGTGTGTGTGTGTGTGTGTGTGTGTGTGTGTGTGTGTGTGTGTGTGTGTGTGTGTGTGTGTGTGTGTGTGTGTGTGTGTGGGTGTGTGTGTGTGTGTGTGTGTGCTTGCTTGCGTGCGTGCATACGTGAGAGAGAGAGAGAGAGAGAGAGAGAGACTTGTGCGCACGTGCATGCGTTCGTGTGTTCGTGCGTGCGCGAGTGCTTGAGAGAGAGAGAGAGAGAGAGAGAGAGAGAGAGAGAGAGAGAGAGAGAGAGAGAGAGAGAGAGAGAGATGCTGCCACGGGGCAAACCCAGTGACATAGTGCACCACAGGCCATGTGGGGTGTCTGTGCACTTTCAGTCAGAGACAGATGCTCCTCCATCAGCCATCCACAAACACACTGCACCAAGCAGGTGAATACAGTTTTGTTCAATTGCTAATAAACGTTTGTCCATTCTTCAGAGACTTTTGCAAAACTCAAAATATAATTAACACAACATGGGATTACGCGTCCGTGAATGCATTTCTATAATGTTTTTTCTAGATTTTTTCTATAATATATTTTCTTTACACACAGGATATGCGAACACACAGTGAGTCAAAATGGAAATACAACATCCCAAAACTATGACATTACATTATTGCCATAAAACATAATTAGCATGACATTAGCAGGAGAACAATGAACAGGTTGTGGAGTAAAAAATATTCAATTGTTCCAATCTGTTGGTAGTGTTTGACAACAGTTGTTAACTTGTTATAGTAAAAAGTGAAAAAGTGAAATTTTGTAGAAAGAGTGAATATGCACATGTTTCTGTAACTGTTGGAAAGAACTGTAGGCTTGTGAGAAGAATGGGCCTGAGGAAATTATGCAGTAAAAATTACTGTATTATTTTTATTCGGTGTCAGCACATCTGTATGATATACCGTAGTGTAAATAAACGATAGTACAGTGAATACCGGTAAACAAAAGTAAAAGTAAACAGTAAATAAACAAAAAGTGTTCAAGTCATCTCTCTGTCCAGTGTATTTCTAGTCACACTCTCCACACCCAAAAACATGCTTAAAACATATGTATACTTCCAGTTCAGTTTCCAAATCAATCACTGCGAAACAAATCAGTCATGTCAGTCATATTCCAAGACATACAGTAAAAAATGTCCGTCACACAAAATGTGTCTTTAAGTTTTTTTACATTTGGATCTTACTGTAACAAACAATAAACCAAAAAGCAACTGAAGGTGAAACCCTCCATGGAACTCATATCATCATATCAGAGGTAAGAACAATAACCAACCATCCACAAACCAAAGATAACAATAGCCAACTATCCACAAACAAAAGATAACAATAACCAACCATCCCCAACCAAAGGATTTCTGTATCTCTCCTGCTGGCATTGCACTCCCACTGTGTATTTGGTTGGGTACTGTCAGGGCCACTGACATATTTCATTGGGCCCAAAATAATTTGCAAGAAACCTGCTCTCAATACACACAGTATACAGTACATATAGTAGACTATCTAATTCTTGGCCCCCTCTCTTCCTGGGCCAGGGACAACTGACTGGTTTAACACTCCCCTAACCCCCTTTTCCGTGAGCCTGAATACTGTGGTAGAAGGGGTGCATTTTTGCAACCTACAGAGGATTTTATTCTTATTTTTTTCAATGTCTCCCATAATCCCTTGGAAGAAGTGCCCTGCAATTAACCTCTCCCACCCGGGCGCTGCTGTTTGCTCTGCTATATTTAGAGAGGAGCACCACAAGTTTCCTCTGTTGCATGTTGTTTATCAAGGCCTTTTATGTAGCAAAAATATTAATGGCCCCCTCCGCCAGAGTTTTTAATCAGCCCTCCGCCCGCCCGCCACACTGTGTTTTGTCCTCTACCGTCGGTGAGAGATGCACCATGTGTTGTTTTGGCGGTGGGGTGGTGGTGGTGATGTGTGTGTGCGTGTGTGTGTGTGTGTTTGTTTGTGTGTATGTACATCATGTATGTATGCACATGCGTTTTTGCACTCGTGAGTGTTTGTGAGTGCCTCTGTATGTGTGTGTGTGTGTGTGTGTGTGTGTGTGTGTGTGTGTGTGTGTGTGTGTGTGTGTGTGTGTGTGTGTGTGTGTGTGTGTGTGTGTGTGTGTGTGTGTGTGTGTGTGTGTGTGTGTGTGTGTGTGTGTGTGTGTGTGTGTGTGTTTTTGTGTGTGTGTGCTCGTGCGTGCGCGCGTGTGTGTAAATTAGCCGTGCAGATCATGGGAGTTCAAATGCATCGGAGTGCAGATGTTTGGCTTTGAGGTGTGCTGCCCATATGCGCTTCCCAGATCATCTGTTGCCTATTTGACAGAATAATGGCTAATATGGCCGGCCGTCTTGATCACACAAATTGATTAAAAAAAAAAAACATCCGTCTGTCTGGTGCGATGGACTGTCTGATACTAAACATTCACTGCTGGTCTTCCTTCACACGGGAGGGAGAGAGAGAGAGAGAGAGAGAGAGAGAGAGAGAGAGAGAGAGAGAGAGGGAGAGAGAGAGAGAGAGAGAGAGAGAAAGAAAGAAAGAAAGAAAGAAAGAAAGAAAGAAAGAAAGAAAGAAAGAAAGAAAGAAAAGAAAGAAAGAAAGTGAGAGAGAGAAATCGAAAGAAACTGAAAGAAATGAAAGAGAGTTAGAAAGAGAGAGAGGGAGAGAGAGAGAGAGATAAAGAAAGAAAGAAAGAAAGAAAGAAAGAAAGAAAGAAAGAAAGAAAGAAAGAAAGAAAGAAAGAAAGAAAGAGAAAGAGAGAAATCGAAAGAAACTGAAAGAGAGTTAGAAAGAGAGAGAGAGAGAGAAAGAGAAAGAGAAAGAGAAAGAGAAAGAGAAAGAGAGAAATGGGACTGAAAGACAGTTAGAAGGAGAGAGCAGAAAGAAGGAAGGTTGAGAAAGAGAGGAATGAGGGAGGGATGGACAGAGCTTTAGAGAGAGAGAGAGAGAGAGAGAGAGAGAGAGAGAGAGAGAGAGAGAGAGAGAGAGAGAGAGAGAGAGAGAGAGAGAGAGAGAGAGAGAGAGAGAAAGAGAGAGTCTCCTTTTGTGTTCAGACAGCTCGGTGTTCATAAGCACCCTGGCTTTACAGTAGCCAGCCCCTATCAACATCTCTTCTCTTCAGCCCAACAAAATGAACCCACAGCTGAGGCAGGAGGAGAGTGAAACCTCCCCACAACACACACACCCCAACACACACACACACACACACACACACACACACACACACACACACACACACACACACACACACACACACACACACACACACACACACACACACACACGCACACACACACACACACACACACACACACACACACACACACACACACACACACAGACATATACGCAAGCATGCACATACGCATGTAAGCCCGCACACACACACACACACGCACACATACACACACTAACACACGCATTCTCTCTCTCTCTCTCTCTCTCTCTCTCTCTCTCTCTCTCTCTCTCTCTCTCTCTCTCTCTCTCTCTCTCTCTCTCTCTCTCTCTCTCTCGATACACTCCTCCGCTCGGCTCGGCTCGGCTCCGTCATGCACTCCGTCACCCCTTATTCCCTCTCTGTCAATAATCCCGCTCTCTTCTCTTCCTGTCGTTTTATCGCTCATCTCCTTAGTGTGTGTTCTTTTAATGCTCCGGCTTTGATGTTTATCGCGCTCCTCTAGGACCGAGTGTATTCTCATCATGGCACTTATTGTTGCTGAGGCCTTAGGGGGATGATGTGGTGGTTGGGGGGGGGTCTCTTGTCTTGACACATTTTTCCCATTTCCTTTGATACATGATAAGACCCCCATTTGGTGTATTTTAATGGTCTGACTTAATTTGGTTTAGATCAGTTGTCACAACTGTGAGGAAGTTGCATAGTTGTGGTGGCGGGCTTGGCTTGATGATGAGAGAAAGGCCTTGCAGGGCCACGGGACTAGTTGCACCTGTTGTGGAGTGCTGCCATCTGCTGGCCATCCACAGAAATGCAAAGCGTAACGCTAATGATAATAAAATGTGCCCTGAACGACAGCACCTCCTTCTGGTTGAAGAGGTGAAATTATGCCTTGGCTGAAGGGCAGACGGCATTAAAGTAGGAATGTGTTATGATGCATTATTTAGTGGTTTCAAACTTTTCATCTGCCATTAGGCCTAGGGAAAAATGTCAAAGGAATTCTTCCTTTCTTCGTGTACGTTGATCTTTGAAACTATTGGGAAATACAGTGATTAATGACAATCTTCATTTTCTGTTCAGTAACTACTTGTTGGAAAATGCTATACATAGAGCTGTATAGATGTTAAGTGGGCACAAATCGAAGGCACGGTACCGAGTTGGTGTACACTGTGACACATTAAGTCTTCATTTAGGTGCATTCAGTTTCAAAAAAAGATCAACAACAACAACAAAGTGTTTTTTTGTACTTTATTAAAGTGCTTCACAGTTCTATTGAAAATATACAGTTTGTGTAATTAAATCACAATGGTTTTCATTGCTGATTTGATATCAGATATCTTATTGAGATAGAAATGAACATAAGTTTAATGTACATGTATAACATCCACTTCATTTTGCACAATGTTTCCTGCATGAAGCAAAATGATTTGGTTGTGAAAGTGAAAGTTGGTCCATAACTTACTACTTCTTTTATTTCGCAGGGTGTTAAACAACCACGAGGGTTAGTTCTGCTTTCATTCTTGATCTCCGGGAATTGTTATGTCACGCACAGTCTATTAATATGGCACACACAGTGTGTTGGAACACACTATTTTAACCAGTTATAATTCTCCTAATCTTATAAACAGATAGTTGACTCCTTTGACTCTGTGGCTTAACAACAATAATGAGGCTCTGGCAAGTGGACATGAAGCAAGTGAAACTAAGCATGTTATTGTATTGACTAACTCATCAACGGCTTTCCCCAATCACTTATACCGACATCACTGATATTCACTTCTTTCTGTCTACTGTTATAAATAATAATAATATAATGAAAATTGTCCGCTTCCAAAATCCAGTGTTAATTCATCATTTAGAGAGCAATCTGTGAAACAAATACACTTTAGAATGTGTTGAATGAATCAAAAAATATCAGTTTCAAGTCCAAGGCAAGGCGGATTGTAAGCAGACATCTGTGTGTTCAATGTGATCACAGTTTAAGTGTTGAATAAACACATTTGCATTTTTTTTAACAAACTTCTGCGAGGGTAAAAGCAAAAGGAATGTTGTTTGGAAAATGAATGTCTCTGGATTCTACTAGTACACACTATTATAGCCACAGTCGCACCCCTTTCCCTTTCCCTTCTCTCCTCTTCTGTCAACACAAATCACAGTTATGTCTTATATTGCACTGGCGGGATGTTCGTAGTTTGCTGACTAAGTTCAGGCATTGGAAACATAAGTTCTAAAAAAAAAACGCTGTTGTTGGGGAGAAGGAGCAAGTTACCATCCAACCACCAGGGCCGCAACGTGCTATAAGAAAAGCAAACCATTGCTCACAAGAAAAGCTGAATACCAATGGCCATGGTCAGGATAGTCTTTAGTTTCGACATGTCCCATTGCTCTTTGGAGTCCATGTACAGCATTTTCACACCCTCCTGTCATAACATTTCATCTTTATGCTTTGTACAGGTACCAACTGAACTACTCTGAGCTTCTCGAAGGCTTGGTAACAATGAGACATGCTGACTTGAAGCTTTTTTTCTGTTTCATCCACTTCAGGGTTATCCATCCATCCATCCATCCATCCATCCAATCCATCCATCCATCCATCCATCCATCCATCCATCCATCCATCCATCCATCCATCAGAGTCTCCATCTCAGCCCAATCAACACAGCTCCATAGGCCAACATCTCCATACGCTTTCCAGTCTCCCCGTTCCCCCATTTGTTTTTGTTTTTTGTTTTTCCCAACAACCAATGTGTGTTGATATTTGTCTCTGTCGCTCCGAGCATGCCCCTCACCTCGCTCTACCTCAGATCATGGCACTGGTGAGGTTGCTAAGCGATCGCACGCTGCTGCCTGTGTGCATGCTCTTCCTCCGCACGCTCCGCAGGTAGTTCCGGTAGAGCATGACGCTGAGGACGCGGTCCTGGAACTGCTTGGAGACGATGTAGTAGAGCACGATGTCCAGCACGGTGCTCAGGTTCATGAGCAAGGTGGTGAAGGCACCCCAGCTGCTGTAGCTGTAGCTGTTGCTGTTGCCCTCCTCCCCCATAGGGGGCGACGGAGACAGCAGCAGGAAGACGAAGCAGACGTGGTACGGCACGAAGCACACCAGCACCTGCACAATGAGCGTGACCATTAGATTAGATTAGATTAGATTAGATTAGATAACTTTTGTAACTTAGATAAATTAGAACCTAAAGGTAGATTTGGTTTGCAGTCAAGTGATCTCCACACATACAAAAATATCTCAAACATTTAGAAAACACGACACGTAACATAGAAGAATTCCACACTGGACATTAACCCCTTAGTGCAGCGTTATGGCTCTCTGTAATGTCATAGCAATGTTGTTATGATGTATTTAAGCATTTTCAGCAAGTGAATCGGGTCGCCGGCGACCCCATCTGCAGTAAGAGGTTAAGACAATACCAAAAGTTGTGCATCCACTTGAAAAGACATGGAGTCACTTATGCCTCTTTTCCACTGCCGTTTTTCGGGTAGGCCTATACAGCTCGACACAGCTCGACTTGGTCGCCACTTTCTGCTTTTCGAATAGGCATGACACAGCTCAATCGTAAAGCAAAAAGTGGTGGCTGAGTCGTGCTGTGTCGAGCTGTAGGCCTTCCGGAAAACCGGCAGTGGAAAAAAGCCTATAGTGACAAGGATAAAAAATGATAGTAGATTGATAAATACTGTATATGTTAAAAAAGCAGACATGGTACGGCACGAAGCTAAGCAGCACCTGTTTCTCAACGGGGGCGGTACAGCTCCCCAGGGGACGTTGGAGAGCTCTAGGGGGGCGTTCAGCAGGATACAGCTGCTTAGTTGCCATTGGGGGGCATTAGTCCATTTCATGTTTTAATACTTAGCAAGGTGTCGACCATCTTATGATGATGTCAAGAGGGCGTTGGGAGGCTTGTGATGAGGCCAAGGGGGCGTTTCTTCAAAAAAGATTGAGAACCACTGACCTGTATGATGAGCGTGACGATGATGCGTATGGACTTCTGTTTGACCTTGGGCTTGAGCTTGGAGGTCCGGCCGTGCATCAGGTTGTCCACGATGACGCCATAGCAACCCACCATGATGCACATGGGTACCAGGAAGAAGAAGATGAGGCGCACAAAGTTGATGGGGTTGTCACGGCGCAGGTGCACGATGTCGCGCATCTTCAAGCACGTGGTGAAGTTCCCACCCGCGGCGGCGGCCATTTTGGCGTCCGGGTCGTCGTCGGGGAAGAGCAAAGGCGCCGTGCAGCCCAGCGTCATCACCCAGATGCCGGCGCAGGACACCAGCGCCTTGCGTGGGTTCTTGAGCTCGCGGCTGTGGCGCGGCTGGACGATAGCCACGTAGCGATCGGCGCTGATCAGGGCGAACACCCAGAGGGCCATGCACGGGTAGAAGACGGTCAGCGCGGCGCTCACCCGGCAGAAGATGTCGCCGAACGGCCAGTAGTCCCAGGAGTAGTAGACCTGGGGGAATGATCATTCAGACAGGCATATATCTTCTGGTGAGAGCTGCAGATTTATCACAGTACGATCGTAGACATGATACTGTATACCAGGGGTCCCCAAACTAAGGCACGGGGGCCGGATGCGGCCCGCCATGTCCCTTTGACCGGCCCTCCACCTCTCTGCACCTCACCATTTGAACTGGCCCAAAGAAGCAATCCTCACAGAGAAAAAAAAGATACAAGATAATTTTTTTTAAATATTTTATTTTGTTTATCGACAGGCCTTCCTACAGTTTAATTTTACCAGAAGTTTCTTGACTTGATAGTTTCTCATCTCACTGTAAACAGGCCTACCATTACTATTGTATCACTCATAAACTGTCAATCACCAAATTTTTCTAACCTTTCCTTGCTATTTTTACATGGTTATTAGAAATTAAAAGCAATACCGAAACCTGTGGTATTTCAAATTGAACAACATATGAAATACTCAATTCTTTTGCTAATCACTTGTAATGATGTACTATTTTGTGCTATAATTATGTCTATAACAGGCAGTGGCCTAGTATAAAGCCCACATGATTGATCCCGGCCCCTGGTCACAGCCAGGAACGATAATGTGGCCCCCAGAGAAAAAAGTTTGGGGACCCCTGCTGTATACCGAACACCCTGAGTTCAGTCCATCAAGCCTGCCTTCTCCCCAGAGCACTCCACCTTTATATCCAGTACCCCTCAACCCCAGGGTAAAGCCTGGTTTTAATTCCTCCTGCAGCTGCAGGAGACGTACTGTCAGCAGGGGGGTGGCGGCAGATCACCACAACCACCCAACCAACCACCACGACCCCTCCTCAGAGCTGAAACGACCCTTTGCAGCACTGTAACGTATAATGTATATTTCTCCTAGGATGAATTGTTCATAATCTGCCGCTACCGCCCCAGTGACAGTACGTCTCCTGCAGCTGCAGGAGGAGTCTAAAGAGACCTTAACTCTGGCAAGGTAAGCCTGGGGTCCTTTTCATTTGTTAATTGCCCTCTCCCAGGCCAGAAGCCCTGTGTCATCTGAGGCAATTGTTATAACCTTACTGTCACCAAAATTGTGATGGCTATGTCTTAATCTGTTACTTAAAGGGGTATGCCACTATTTTGGGGCTTAATACAGTTAAAATCTTTGGATGGGGTTTATAACGGTGGTAAAGGGTCTTATTTTTCATGTTAAGCATTGTCTTGCTTTAAGACAAGTTAAAAGAGGGAATATGTCGCTAAGCTAGTGAAAGTCAATGGATCCGTGTAGCTATACGGATCCATTGACTTTCACTAGCTTAGCGACATGCTCCCTCTTTTAACTTGTCTTAAAGCAAGACAACGGCTTACATGAAAAATAAGACACTTTACCACCTTTATAAACCCTGGCCAACGATTTTAACTGTATCAAGCCCCAAAATAGTGGCATACCCCTTTAAGGCTCTCAGTACTGTCATAACAATGTTGTTATATTGTAGTTGAGTATTTTCAGCAAATAGTGAATAGGCCCACCGGCGACACCATCTGCAGTAAGAGGCTTCATCCTGAAAATAGAAAGCATACACTTCAATTGAATTGGAATATAAAATGTAACTTCAGACCATGCGGAAGGGCAGCAAGAGGATGAAGAGCAGGTCCACTAGAGCCACGTTGATCATGTGCACCGTCACCGAGCTCCGCTTCTTGGTCGTCATGGCGAACACCCAGAGCGCCGAGATGTTAACGACGAAGCCAATGACGAACAGGAAACAGTAGAAGACCAGGCCGGCCGTGCGGTACTCTTGCGGAGCCAGGTCCATCGGCCTATCGCCACCGCCACTACCAACACCGCCGCCACTGTTGCTGCTTCTGGCCATGGAGACGTTCACTTCCATTGTGGCGGCTTCACGAGTCTGCAGGACAGAGAGCGAAAGGGAATGCAGTTATTGTTCACACAGATAGATAGGGGAAGTTGACTTTTAAAAACCTAGGGAAGAACCGCTTTATTTTTGGGTGGCTGCCGTGGGAAGGAGAAAATTGGCTTAACAGTGGTCAGACTAAAAAAATAGTTTAAAAAAAAGAATTAAAAAGTGGGTTTCAGTTAAAACATGTACTGTGATATAAAGGAGATGACCAGCTGCCATGGCTGGACTGGTCATAAGGCATATAGGGCATTTGCCTGGTGGACTGTTGATGATTTTGGCCTGCTACTCCCTTCAGTATAGTGGTATCAGTCCTCATACCGCTATAGCAGACCTCTCTGAGTTTGTTACATATTCATTTTGGCTGTTGTGGTCAAAATAGCTTCTAATAGATGACTAAAAATGTTGTCACAAACTTTATTGATTCTGTTAATGCCTGGCTGACTGGTCTTCGCTGAAAATGCCCGGCCTGATTTTCTGCCCCAATTCAGCGCTGCCAGCTGCAAACTGTAATTTAGCACTGAACTAAGTAACACAACTGTGGGTAATGCTGATTAACGATGCTGGACGCGGTCCAAGGCAACAGAATGAAGTCTTGGGTCCATTTAGAGACACCAAAGGTGCCGAACAGTAAAGAGAGTTAAAAAGGTTAAGCCATCAAATCATATTTCAACAAGGGACATTAAAAATAGGCCCAGAGAAGAAAGGAGTGAGCTGTAAATGAATTTTCAAATAAGAAGGAAGGATGCTGCTGTACAAAAGTAGAAGAAGAAGTGTGAGAGAGAGAGAGGCTAGAACAAGCAAAGGACTTTTTTTGATCTCGAGAGAGGAAGCTGAGAGATCAGACGGTAAATGTCCTATCAAGGTCACCCCAATTCATCTCATCTCAGCCCCCAGACCACCTCCACTGCCCCAGTTTTAAAGCAGCCTCTCACTTGTCATCACAGAACAGTAAAAACAGTGTATAGCTCTTATCTAAATGTATCTTTCTGAACCTCTGATTATTATGAATTAAGGAAACAAGAGTAACGTTTTAAGTAACGCATGAGGGCCTTTGCGCAACACAACATCCTCCTGTGCAGTCAGGTTGAAGATGAAGGAAGTGATCGACATGTCGATTTGACGGCGATAATTCACTGATATACAGTATCTCTATGACAGATAAAGAGTATCTTACCTAGCTTTAACTTAAACGAAGCCATTTCTCAATTTTGTTTCTTCACTCCTCAAAAAGACCTCAAAGGGGAGAGAGAGAGAGAGAGAGAGAACAACTCTCAGCAGCTGTCCACACACTATAAGCCCCTCTACGGCACAGTACAAAAGAGGAAGTTCATTTTAATCATGTTTTTTTTTTTTTCTCCTGTCGCGGTACAGCTGCAGTGTATGCGCTAGAAGGGGGTTGTGAGAAACACCACCACTTCCTGCGTTGTGTCTCCATGCATCGACTTTTTACCGATGGAACAAAATGGCTTCATCTCTTAAAATAAAACAACCTCACGGAGGAGGGGGGGAAAAAAGCGATAAAGAGACCATACCAACAAAATGGCTTCATCTCTTAAAATAAAAGGGGTGGTGGTGGTGGTGGGGGGGTATGTGTGGAAGAAACCATACCAACAAGCATGTGTGATTAGAAAGTGGAGCGTACGTGTTTGCTGGCAAGAAAAGCTGACAGGTTTGGGTTCTGGTTATTGATTGGAAAAATAGGGTTTGTCACAGTACATTAGCCCTCATGGGAGAGTGCCACAGCAGGTGGCGCGAGATGGCAGCTGGCAGTGCGCAGTTTTAATTAAGAACAGGATGTTGAGGCAGTTGCTTCATAAACAGCAACCAAAATCTTTATAGTGGGTGTCATATGCTGCTTCTCCATGTTTGTTTGTGTGGGGTTTTTTTTCTTCCTTTTCTTTTCCTCTATCGTTCTTTTTTTCCCCTCTTTGTCTTCTGTCGCAACGTCTGTCTAGTTGTCTCCACATCTCTCTCTCTAGGTCTTCAGGTAGAGAGAGATGTCTTTGTAACATCCTGCGAGAGACTCAATTTTTGCTCGGCAACATGTCCACCAGATGCTAATAATTTCACTCTAGTTTTCAGTTCACAATCCCATAATAACATTCACACGTGAAAAGCAGTGTAAATCTATATACAGTATATCTTTCTATTATGTGTAATGTTTTCCATCAGTTTGGTTACATTATAACCATGGTTGTGCCTACGCCTACACTCGATGTCTGTTTCGATCTGTGTCATGTCACATAGTTATCAGAAAACATCAATCAATTAAAAAAAGAATGTCAGAATTTTTTTTAATGTAAAGGTCAGAATCAGTCATATCATGCCTTTATGGGCAAGTACATTTCATAACAGTCTAGCTGGAGCAGAAACATGTTCAGGTGAAAAGAAAAAGTTTTTTTCCCTCTCAGTTCTTTGTAGCCTTTGTTTTGTGATATCCTTCATCGTGTAAAAAAATCTTGTGAGTTGAAACTGGAATGGCCTCTCAATGCAGAGGTATCTATGCTTGTATTTAGCCAATGTGACCGTCCTGATCTATTTTCTTCTGATGCTTGTCTGTTGTGGTCGCACAGAAGCTCATGCATGTGCTGCCTGCACACTGTTTTTTTTTTTTTTTTTACTGTGGTGGGTTGTGTGTGTGTGTGTGTGTGTGTGTGTGTGTGTGTGTGTGTGTGTGTGTGTGTGTGTGTGTGTGTGTGTGAGAGAGAGAGAGAGAGAGAGAGAGAGAGAGAGAGAGTGAGAGAGAGTGTGTGTGTGTGTGTGTGTGTGTGTGTGTGTGTGTGTGTGTGTATGTGTGTGTGTCTGTCTGTCTGTCCGTCTGTGCGTGTATATGTGTGTGTGTGTGTGTGTGTGTGTGTGTGTGTGTGTGTGTGTGTGTGTGTGAGAGAGAGAGAGAGAGAGAGAGAGAGAGAGAGAGAGAAAGAGAGAGTGTGCATGTGTGTGTGTATCTGTCCGTGTGTACTGTATGTGTGTGTGTGTGCGTGTGCGCGTGCGTGTGTGTGTGTGTGTGTATGTGTGTGTGTGTACTGCACCAATCTACCTTCGTGAGGCCATTGCTAGGTGGGGCCCCGGACCTCACATGTTTTGATCCCTTTTGTTGGGGTATTTTTGTTGTTACTGGTAAAAGTAAAAGTGTAAAAACATTTCCTCACTGACAGGTTAAGGTCAGGGATTGTTTTGGTTTGGGCACAGTTTAGCATTCTCTAGCTTTTGTTAGGGTTAATGTGTGTGTGTGTGTGTGTGTGTGTGTGTGTGTGTGTGTGTGTGTGTGTGTGTGTGTGTGTGTGTGTGTGTGTGTGTGTGTGTGTGTGTGTGTGTGTCTGTGTGTGTGTGTGTGTGTGTGTGTGTGTGTGTGTGTGTGTGTGTGTGTGTGTGTGTGTGTGTGTGTGTGTAACTTACCACAGTACCACATAAGTCATCACAACGAATTTGGAATATAACATCATGACGATGTGTCGACCAACAATGAAGCTGTACGCATAGGATTTAGCTGGATTTATAATTTTCTCATAATAATTGTACTCTACCAAATAGTGGCACATGGCATTAATGTATTGCAGGTTCCCATTAACCAAAGCCTGTAAGCACAAAATGTTTAAAGTAATAATATGTAATGCCAATACATGAGTGAAGGTTTTGCTTTGCTTTATTTGCCCCTGAGCCGTTCATAATTCAATAATAGTCTCGATAGAAGGCTTTGATTTGCCCTGTCTAACACTGCCCTCCAGAGGTGAGACATTGAAACTGCATCTAGAAACATGACAGGCCCACAAATAGCATGTAAATGTAAACAATTATATCTTTACACTTTCACAAAGTATGTAACTGCAATTTTCAACGTGAATTTCATATGTTAACAATCAATGAGTGCCAGCCGTGTCAAATTCTCTCTGTGAAATTAACTTTCACTGAAGTCTGTGACTGTGTGACTGAATTCACTGCAAAAGTTGCTACAAACAAGCTTGACATCCTGTTGATTTGTTTCAAACAATAATTCACACTTGCATACCATGGACCATGTACAAAAATGAAAATTTATTACAAAAGTGAGAGGGAGGTAAAAGAGAATTTTAAAAAAGGAGAGATCAGGTTGTGCTGCATTACATCAGATTGTTTTCATATGACACTCGGGCAACTGCGTATTTCCCCTTCTTTGTACCACAGGAAGTTACACGACCTGAACAACCACACACAGAGGCAACAAAAAAACTTCAAGCATGTTGCCACGCGATTGCTTGACAAACCTCTAACCATGTCAACACTAGGTGGCAGCAGCTGTTATAAGAACTGTGAAAACCTGAAGCTCTTGCCACACAAAACCTTGAAAACAGGATGTCTGGCAGGTTTGGTTGGGCCCAGGACAAAGTAATCTTAAAAGGGCCCCCCATCCAATATAGTACAATGTAATGACGACTCAATTCTTGGCCCCCTGTCTCCCTTGGCGCGGGACACGTGACCTGGTTGCACACCCCAATCCTCCATGCTTCCCTGCTTGACAAACACAAAACCATCCCAAGACTGAAACACTAGGTGGCAACAGCTGTAAAGAACTGTGACACCGAAACCACCAGTGCCCCACAGCGCCCCACATCCCTCATTAGAGAACAAGGATGTCACAAAACAAGTCATGACAAACATGTGACTTTCAGTCACTGTGCATTTCGTTGAGAACACGTGGAAGGGAAAGCACTGGTCAAGTCAAGTGCCATCATAAAGTCACATAAGAGGTGCCGCTTCTTCCCACTCAGTGATTGCCACGTTCATATGAAATGTAAGCCTACATTTCAAAAGATACAATAATTCATATACAGTACATTTAAAAAAAACAAATTTTCTCAAATTTTCTTAGGACATAAAGTAACCTGAAAATGAACTACAGGGCTGTATGAAGGCTTTTGGAAGCTGCCAGATTTACCCGTAGCCGGTTAATGCAGGTGGGGTCACCGGCAGGCCTATTCACTATTTGCTGAAAATGCTCAACTACATCATAATTACATTTCTATGACATTACTGGGAGCCTTAAGTGACAGATTAAGACATAGGCATTACAATTTTGGTGAGAGTAAGGTTTTAGCATGGGCTATCTGCTAAGGGGTTAATTAACAGGTCCCTTGAGATTTGCCCTTTACCAAGAGAAACCACAAGGAGAGGATGTTCATCCTCACCACAACATGATGTTTCTTTCCGTCATATGAGCGCAATCAATTATTAAAATGCAAACAGATACAAAACAACTTAGACAAAGTTGCAAAAAAATACTATTTAGCCATTCTTAGCAGCATTCATGTTCCCAATGCCCTCTTGCCACTGAGAGTCTGGCTCACTATCTAATGGGGGATCTGAGTGAGGACAATTTGCTGATGTCAGACAAAAAAAAACTGTTCAGAGGAACTGTTTATCACTTTCAGAACTGCTGATTTGGTAACAAAAAGACTTTTGAGGGGTTAGCTAACAGCTAATTCTGACTTAGGTCTATGTCTTGGCACTGTTCCTCCATACTGTTACAAATGATTCAGAACATCTGAACATCTACATCGGAGTAAAGTGTCCTCCTGGCATTTAGTTTCCCCAAATTGATTAAAAAACATAAAAATATATATTCCAGGCAAAATAAGGTGTCTCTGTTTTCGTCTCTGCAGCAAAACATGACTAATGACCATTCCATATCCTCCTCTGGAATGATTCTAAAGTTGTAATAGGGCACCAAGGCAACGGGCTGCAAGGCAACAGGCTGCAAGGCAACGGGCGCCACGGCAACCAAGTCCAAATCAGCGCTGCTCGCTCCTGCTGTTGAGCTGGATCTTGTTGTGGTCCAGGTCTCGCGAGGACTCGTCGGGCGAGGTGCGCACGGCGCTGGAGAAGGACTTGCTGACCTGCCTGCCCAGCAGCTTCATCACCTTCTTCTTGTAGCCCTTGCAGGCAAAGAAGTAGACGAAGGGGTCCAGGCAGGAGTTGAGGTTCATCAGGCACACCGTGGCGTGCAGGGAGATCTGGAAGTTGTGCTGCTCCGTACAGTTGGGCACGTAGCTCAGCTTTCGCACCATGTACTGCAGCAGGTCCACGTGGTAGGGCGTGTAGCATACCACGAACACCAGGATGACGCAGAGGATGACACCGAAGGCCTTCTTGTTTCGCCCCGATTTCTCCGTCAGGTGGTTGGTCTTGGCTGCCAGCCGCAGCTGTGAGCAGAGGCAGGAGTAGCAGACGAGGATGATGATCACGGGGAAGCCATAACCAATGAACACGGCCCCGATCAGGATGAACGAGATGTTGGGCACACGGTCAAAGTTGGGGTACTCCATGCAGGTGACGTGCCCGTCCGGCTCAACGTTGGTCATGGGCATGGAGAGCAGTGGCAGGGTCTGGCCGAGCACCAGCAGCCACACGGCCACGCACACCCACTTCACCCGCTGCACCTTGCGGTACTTGGACAGGCGCAGGGGCAGCACCACGGCGATGAAGCGGTCCACGCTGAGGCACGTCATGAAGTTGACGCCGGCGTACGTGTTGATGTAAAACACCAGCGCGGTGGCCTTGCACATGAACTCACCCATCGGCCAGTCGAAGCCCATTGCGTAGTACGCCACGCGCAGCGGAAGCGACAGCGCAAACAGGATATCGGACACCACCAGGTTGGCCGAGTAAAGCGTCGTGGAGTTCATCTTGCGCAGGTTTGGTCTGATGACGTGCAGCGCTAGGCAGTTGCCAAAGAGGCCTACCACACACACAATGGAGTAATGCAGAGGCATGAGGATCCGGGCCACTGGCCGGTGGTCATATAGGTTGTTGCAGGTGTCATTGGTGTTGTTGATGCTTTGGTCATCCATCGTCCGTCTCCTCCACAAGGCGCGTTGACGCAGCCTTTTCTCAATCTGCAAGGTTAGACAGGGACACAAGGCAAGCTGTGAGGATAGAACCACCACCACGCGATTTCCTGAACACTCCGCACACAGTCTGGTTTCACAAGGGAAGCCTTAGCTTGCCTGCGTACGGTTTGTGAGGTCATTCATTTGCTCTGTTGCCATTCCGTTTAACCTCACAGGTTCCTTGCTATTTCACACGCACGTTTGCTTTTCATAGTCCAGGGTTTCACCTATACCATGAGTGCACCACGCACTGACCACCAGCCAACCAACCACATTCAAAGCCATAGCGTTCCCTCGCTATTAAAGTACCGTAGGTGACCTTGGTCATCACACAAAGGGCTATAGCAGACCAGGAAGGGGCGGCTCAGTCATTGGAAGCCCCAAACAATAACTGGCCCTCCCGACGAAGTTCAGGCCGCTGAAAACTCTCTTCCCCTGATTTGAGTTTCAAACAAAAATCTGTTTCCTGCCCCCCCACCTTTTTTACACCCTGCCTGACACACCATTGCATGATTTCAGAGAACTGGCATGCGTCTGTCTGTTATTGGTATTAGAGAGAGACGTTTTAAGCGGGAATAACTACATTTATTTATTTGTTATAAAAAATAGCTATGTAGAAACCTTGTGCTGTAACTAGTGCATAGTTAAATGACAGCACAAACAGAGGCATGATGGAGTCGATTAATTTCTGTAACTAGCAAAAACTAAGACTAGACACTCATCAGATCAGTTACCACAGTATGACAGTGAGACTTTTGCTGGACAATTATTGTCAAAATGCACTGATTGTCATCACCCTATTTGTTTACCGTGTGCTGACAAATTAACGTTAGAACATATTAACATTCATATGGATTAGTCATATTCAAAAATATACATAACAGTACTCCACAACAACTATGGCGTGCAAAGTAAAACATTTTTTATATGAATTCAACAATGTTCATCAGGGTGTCATAGCATGACATTATGAGACTAAAAAAAGATTACTCACCACAAAAGTAATATTTTTCCTTTATGAAGCGAAAAGGCTTTTGATCTGTGAAAAATTCTTGTCCTCAGCATGGCACTGTAGTAGTGGTAGTGCACCTCTCCTCCCCCTCTCTCTATCTCTCTCTCTCTTTCTCCTGCGGAGTCCAGCATAGACTGCCAGCTACAGAGAAAACACGGGGTAGAGGACTGATTCCTATCCCTGTCACCATGGTGACTTTGTTTCCTGTCTTGCGGTACAAGCTCTTTCAATCTCTGTGCCTCTTTGTTTTTTTTTTCTTGATGGGTCCATCCGGAGTAGAACGTATCAGGTACACACTAATCAAGTATCAAAAAATGTGTTTGGACAAGTCATGATGTCTGTGCTGTAGGCCACTTGCTAGTTTTAATGGCTTCTTAGCAAAGATGTTTTTAAAAATACAGCTGTCTGTCAACATTTAGGTGAGTTGCTTTGTTGTGAGGAAACATATCTGAACATAAAGTCAAAATGATGAACTGCTACAACGACATGTGTGAGTTTTGGATACTGTTTTCTGAAAGGTATTCTCACACTCATAGGTGTGACTATGTATTCGAAAACATAAACTTCCACCCAACATGTCTTGTCCAAAAGATCATCCAAATGCTCTGTCATGTTGTTAGATTGCTCAGTCTATAACTTTTTTAAATAAGAGACAAAACTAAAATATTTTTCTTATTTTAAAACTGCTGAATCCCACCACTCGCATCAAAGATCACAATTACAGACTCTGACATGAGATGAAAAAAAAAACAGGAACAAAACAGGAACTGCACCACTACACACCAACGTCACCACACACACACACACACACACACACAGACACACACAGACACACACAGACACAGACACACACACACACACACAGACACACACACACACACACACACACACACACACACACACACACGCACACACACACACACACTACACATCAACGTCACCACACACACAGACACACAGACACACAGATACACACACACACACACACACACACACACACACACACACACACACACACTACACATCAACGTCAGACCATGACCATGTGGCTGCCCATGTGCCACTTACCCCACGGTAAACACACACACACACACACACACACACACACACACACACACACACACACACACACACACACACACACACACACACACACAGTGGCGGACTTAGCAATTTGGGGGCCTAAGGCGAAATTAGCTAGGGGGCCCATCGGCCCACCCAAGTGTGTACCCCCTTTAAAAATAAAATAAAAATAAAACAATAATAATAATAATAGGCTTGCTTAGGGAAGATGCTCACAGCATCTACACAAATCAAAAACCAAGTTCTCTACAACAGTCAGAAGGCCTTGTGAACATAATGTGCTTGGGCACAGTTTTGCTTTAATTTAGACAGTATTCAATGTTGACATATTCAACATTGCAATCTTCACATGCGCATCAATCAATTACACATGGGCATCATCATCTCTCTCTCTCTCTCTCTCTCTCTCTCTCTCTCTCTCTCTCTCTCTCACACACACACACACACACACACACACACACACACACACACACACACACACACACACACACACCTGCCTCTCTAGCCTGGTGACAAGATGCACCTCTGACGACGCATTTCAAAACAACCAACAGAGGAGTAGCTGCATTTTGCCCAAATGCCAACACCGCCACCACACCCAACTGTGTGTGCACATGACGTATGGTATGCCGAGCAGCAAGCATCTCAAACTGAATACAAAACAAAACACCACGGCGGGTGAAATTCAAAGCAACCAACTGAGGCATAGTAGCAATAGTTCCAATTGCCATCACACACACACACACACACACACACACACACACACACACACACACACACACACACACACACACACAGTGACTTACTATGAGTAGAGTGCGCATTCTTTTGTCAATCACGTCGGCGTTTCTCCAGGCTGAACTTCCACATCACCTCCTGTTAGCATCCAGAACTAGCCAGCAATATCGCCAAGTAACGCAGTTGATTAGCCAATAAAAACTACAGCATATCTAGGCTACAGATGTACAGTACATGTAGAGCCGTGGGTGACATGTCAGCTGTTCTGCGCTTTTCTGAATCTCGCCACATCGCGTCAAGTTACTGAATGTTCCTTGAAAGCTGCATGCTTGTTTAAGCCTTTCCAAAGTTCGATAGCGTGTTTCTGAAATCATTTCAGAGAGATTGAGAAGGTTGTGTGTCTGAAGATACAGTAACCGATGCACTGTCTGCAAGCGCTTAAAGGCTGCGTCCTTTTCAATGGAATAACTTACTCGAGCCAATCCCAGTTCACAGCTAGAGGAAAAGTAATGTCTTTTCGAAACAAAATATCTCACGAGGTATTCTTTCAACAAAACCTGATTGGGTTTATCAGTGCCGCGGTCATTCACAGATCCATCAGTGGGGATAGCCACAGTAGTCGACCTGCTAGTGCTACTGTAGGGCACCGCTTCCTTGTCGGCACGGCTATATGGTTCTGGATCCACGGAGATAGTTCAGGCTTCTAACATGTCATGTCGTGGGTTATCCAAAGTTACCGATGTTGGAGTTTTAAAACATTTACGCATAGTGGTATCCATATTCAGGAAAGCACAAAATTTTCATGTCTGCTTGCAATCCTCCTTCCCCACCACCAGCTCCTCTCCTCCACCTCCTGTTGTATCAACAGCCGGATCCAGTGGCACCTCCTCCTCCTCCACCACCAAAACATTCGGGTCCGGTACCGGTGTTCGTACTGGTGTTGTGACGCTAAAAAGAGCTAGTTAATTTCGGAAGGGCATCTCTTTTTTGTTGGGCCTCTTCCTTCTTCTTTTTTTTTTTGTATTGCCATAATATGGCCCATATGGATAATGGCGCTTCATATTGTTGCCGATTCGAAGTTCACACGGCTTCGCTCGAGTCACCACCTAGAAATGTCAGTCACCTCGCTTGAGTCGCTTCCGTCTTCAGCGCGTTCGCGGAGGGACCCGCTGCGCATATATGGGCAGCAATGCGCACTCACAGTGCGTTCCGAATGCGCCGTAATTACGCATTGTGCGCATTTGAGCTGTGCAGATATGCGCAGGCATGTTGTGTGGGAACGTAGCGAATGTTTTGGAACTCGTCTCGCGCACATGGCATGCATGGATGGAATATTCCATTTTAACACGAAAGAGAGGGGTGTGCACGGGATCTGTATTTGTTTGTAATGTATTGTGTTGCTCTTATTTCCAATTTAAACATACAAAATTCATTATTTATGAAAATTAGCATTTATTTGTGAATTACTGTCCAAAGAGGCCCCAGTTACTATGTGAAATGTTCCGCTCCCAGTCAGAGGTGGCCCCTAAATTTGGGGGGCTAAGGCGGGGCCTAAGGCGGTTGCCTAGCAACGCCTCTATGCCAGAACCGCGCCTGCACACACACACACACACACACACACACACACACACACACACACACACACACACACACACACTTGAGTAACACTTTCTCATCTCTCTCTCTCTCTCTCTCTCTCTCTCTCTCTCTCTCTCTCTCTCTCTCTCTCTCTCTCTCTCTTTCACACACACACACACACACACACACA
This sequence comes from Engraulis encrasicolus, assembly GCF_034702125.1. Taxonomy (NCBI): domain Eukaryota; kingdom Metazoa; phylum Chordata; class Actinopteri; order Clupeiformes; family Engraulidae; genus Engraulis; species Engraulis encrasicolus. The sequence goes on from NC_085869.1 coordinate 11,018,696, forward strand.
CACACACACACACACACACACACACACACACACACACACACACACACACACACACACACACACACACACACACACATACACACACGTCACCACCAACTGAAAAACAAGGGGGCCACTAACTTCCCCTTGGGCTATTTTTTACACCTGGAATCATATATACTGTGTTGTTACTCATCAACCCATCAAATATAATAATGACTACAATAGATGCCCTTCGCTTCAAGGTGGCTCGCTCGTCTTAGCTGTTGCTGATTATCCATGAGGAGAAAGAGATTTAAAAATACTTTTCAAGGACAGTTTATTTTATAGACCTACGCTTCCACCTTTGCCAAAGATATGGGCTTCTGTGCTTTCACATTGTTTTGCATGTAATCACACAAATATGGGGAATTTGATTTGGTAATGGAACATATTCTAAATCTGCATGGATCGTGACTGCCTTTATATTGTTTTTCAATTTATCACAAAACACAAGAGTAGATTTTTTTTTTTGGGGGGGGGGGTTGAGGGACACAAGATTAGGTAAAGGGTAATGATTGAGGTGGTCGACCACATTTCTGAAATATATGGACCACGACCACACTCAACAATTTTGAGGACTTTGATGGTGCCCCAATGGTTTTGAAGACATACACCAGGTTTTGTGTTTCGATGTTTCTTCCCCACAGTAATAGTGAAACCAGCCATCTGTTCCTTTTAAGCCTTTCATTTACGGTACCATAGGCACTAGGACAGTCTCCTACACTCAAACAAGCTCTGCCTTTGAGGAGGAGAAAAGATGTTTTTTTGTTTGTTTGTTTGTTTGTCAGTGTACTGGTGCCATACAAGTTCCCAGAGAGAATCTAGATAACTTTTTAACAGGTTTTGGAGGCTCTAAGCATAACTGATCAGGAGGCCCCCAATTGATTAAATAGACTGATAATGATAATAAAATGAACAGGAGGTGCTTACATTTTGGATCCCTCAGAAGATAGCTGTGGCTTTGAGTGCTAGAAGTTTGGGGCATTTCGGAGAAACTGGTACCTTTGACAGTTGGAGACGCAATGGAACATCTTCCACCAATATTCATGTGTGGGAAAAGGAATACTTTGAGATTGATGGCAGAGATCAGGATGACATTTGTTTTCACAGTGACGCAGATCCATGAACGTTTAGAACTACAGTTGGACTGGTCAAGTTCGTTGTGTTTGACTGTGGGCAATACCAATGTAATCATCCATATTTCCATACATTGATTTATAAAACATTACACTACTTACTTAGCTTATCCAAAGCGACTTGCAGGTATTTGCAGGGCATTGATTACAGTCCCTGGATCAGTATGGCAGTATGGCCTTGCTCAAGCAATCCACAAGTATGGAGTGAGTTGGGGAGTGGAAGGGTGGGAGTTGAACCTGCCATCCTATGATCCAAAGCCCATCTCCTTAACCATGCCAGATGTGGCCCTTGGATGGAAAGGTTCTGGCCCCCCACAAGGTCTGAACAAAATAAAAACAAATATGTGTACTATCTGTGGCCGTCCATAATTTGCCATCACTAACACTCAACACATCCTGTGCATTCACATGAGAGTGAAATTGAAAAACAGTCTGATAAATAGACCATCATAAGGCTACTAAGAAATAGAGAAGCGGATATTTGTTCTGTCTGGAAAGCTATCCACTCGTTTCACACCATAACCTCACCCTAATCAAAATTAGGGCACAGCAGCCTAATTAGGTCTTAATCGGTACAGAAATTATCAGTCAGGTCACCTGTCACCTGTGCTTAGTGTGTCATGCATTTTTGTGAAGTGCACAAGTGGAAGACAGGCTTTCTGGCGTACAATACTTTTCAAAGCTGATGTTGACACCATTGCTTGCAGTGCATGTGAGTGTAAGCTGTGCTTTACCATGCTGAGTCTGACTGTGGTTTTGTTTTTGCGGATTGAGAGCCATGGTACGGATGTACAGATCAATATCATCAGCACTGCATCACTGGCCAAGAAAGCCCAGCAATGCCTCTACTTCCTACGTAAACTGAGGCATGCCAGTGCCCCACCAGCCATCATGACGACCTTTTACAGAGGGACCACCAGCCGCATCACTGTATGGGGCGGGAGCTGCACTGAGTACAACAGGAAAGCCCTGCAGCGTATAGTGAACTCAGCTGGGAAGATCGTCAAGGCCCTCCCTGCAAGATATTTACACCACCCGTCTCACCCACAAAAGCCCTCAGAATCGTGAGGGGTGAGACCCACCTAGCACACAACCTGATCAGCCTCCTGCACTCCGGAAAGAGGTACAGGAGCCTCCGGTCTAGAATCACCAGACTCACTAACAGCTTCATCCAGCAGGCCATCAGGATGCTGAACTCCTTCTCCTCCCTCCCAGCATGGACTGCTCCAGCCACCAGGCAGACAGGAAGCTAGAACCCTGCAACCCCCGAAAGTTTTCTTTTTTTCTCAGCAAAATGGACATTGTGTGCTGGTCATTATTAGCCTGGCGATGCGATCCTACGTACTTCCACCCAAAGATTTTGGCTCCATACATAGTCTGGCCAAACCCTCCTAGCTAGGTTCATTCACGCTTTTGCCAATCAGCAAACAGTTGAGAGTGGTGACGCAGAACTCACCCACGGAGTCCGTTACTGATTGGTAACACTATTCACCCTTTTGTGTTGTTATTTGTATGCTGTGGCAAGACTGTATCGTAACAGTCATAAAGCACAATTTGAATTTCAATTTGAATTCAGAATTCCAATATAATTAACTCATTGTGCCATTGGAATGAGACTGGTTAGTGCTTTTGCTTACAACTACCTTCAGACTTTCAGTTGTTTACATGGAAAATTTAATTCAGAGTAAAAATAACACTGTAAATACTGTGTAAACACATGCAAACATTTTGAAATGTGGAATTAAAATTATTCGGAATGAAACTTAATTCTGTATGAAGTGGGTGGTTTATTCTGTTGTTAATTTGAATCACTTTATTCCTCTATCATGTATATGTTAGATCCGCTTTGGTTGATTCTGGTTGTTCCATGCATGCTCGATGACGCCAGAAGCAACAATGCAGACCCAGCGCATGCAATTTTCTGTCCAATTGAAATGCTATCTGATCCCCATATGTTTTTTTTTTCGGAATTAAATGAAAGTGCTTCATAGAAACTTGGTAGAGAATAATTTTAATACTGAACTGAGTCATTCGGAATTTAAATCCATAATGCAAACGTGGTAAGAAAGCATCATCATCATCATCACTACAACATGTTTACCATGTTTTTTTTGCCTGCTGTTAGCCCCCGCTGGGTGTGGTCCAACACCCTGACCCGGAGGCATGGCAACGCTTCCTGAGTGAACTTAGTAAATATGCCCTATCGCCAGGGCAACGTTTTTCTTCAGTAGTGTGGCCGCTTTGAATGGGTGGAAAAGTGCAGAGCGGAGTAGAGAGAAGAGCCGGCTGTTCTCACCTAAAACTGTGGTTTTCACACCTCTGCACAAGTGAGAAACGTCCGTTTTTTCAATATCTAAGTTCGATCCCATACAATAACCGTTTTGTCTAGGCGTGTGTGTGTGTGTGTGTGTGTGTGTGTGTGTGTGTGTGTGTGTGTGTGTGTGTGTGTGTGTGTGTGTGTGTGTGTGTGTGTGTGTGTGTGTGTGTGTGTGTGTGTGTGTCTACAGTGAGTTGTCTGAATGATTACCGACCAGTAGCTCTTACACCTGTTGCCATGAAGTGCTTTGAGAGGCTTATCAAGATGCATATCACATCATCTATTCCTGCTGCACTTGACCCACTTCAGTTCGCCTATAGGTCAAACAGATCAACTGATGACGCCATTGCCCTTGCACTAAACACCGCTCTTACCCATCTTGATCACAGTAACACCTATGTGAGGTTGCTCTTTATCGACTACAGCTCTGCCTTCAACACAATTATTCCATCCAAACTAGTGTTAAAGTTGCAATCTCTA
>NC_085869.1:11027649-11042649 GCF_034702125.1 Engraulis encrasicolus
ATTTCCCCTCTGGATTAATAAATGATACTCTACTTTATTCTACTCTACTCTACTCTACTCTACTCTACTCTACACTACTCTACTCTACTCTACTCTACTCTACTCTAATCTAATCTGATTATTCATCTAATGCAGTGATTCTCAACCTTCTTTGATCAAACGCCCCTTGGCCTCCTAATAAGCCTGCCAAGCCCCCCCTAAGTAGTAAGAAAAACTACACTAATGCCCCCAAAGGCAACTCAGCACCCCCACCTCCCTCAGCTGTATCCTTCCCAATCTCTCGCAAGCCACATAGGCAAAAATGACCACTTTGTTAGTCATGTAGGCCTATCTGGACAAAAAAAATCCCCTTTCTGCAGCTGCCCAGCAGTTGTTATTCGTGGATTTGAACATTAGAATAGCAACACAGCCTGGCCATCAACTACATAATTCCTGACCGCACGAATACACCGGCAGCGACCTGAGCGAGGCGAGCGACAGAAGTAATTGACTCATGTTGAAGTAATTGACTCATGTTGAAGTAATTGACGAGTGTGACTCGTAGCATTGAGTCGTGAAACAAAAGCGATTCGGGCGACTAGAGGCGATTCGTGCGACGAGAGCGTCAGTTTGTAGTTGAATTCCTGAGAATATTATGCTAATTAGATATGACGCGGTTTGGCGACAACCGCCACAGCCAACAGGAATGTTTGAATGCTTGCATTCTGCTTTCAATGGACATACTCTAGTCGCTTCAATCGCTTGTATAGCTCTCCTCTCGCTACACAGCAGCGATTCTCTGTCGCTTGAATCTCGTATTGGCTGGTGTATTCGCCCTGTGAGACTTTATAGGTGGACTACATACAGTAAAAGTGAGTAATAAGGCACAGTTGAGTCGTTTAAACCTTGCTTGCCATTTACAGTACATATAGAGGTATTATTAGCTCAGGCGGGGGTGGCTCAGTTGTTAGGAGAGCCGATCGACAACCAAAAGGTTGCAGGTTCAAGCCCTGCTCGCCTGACCCCATCGATATGTCTTTGAGCAAGATACTTAAAGGGGTATGCCACTATTTTGGGGCTTTATACAGTTAACCCTGTGAAACCTGAACCATGAAAGCAATGAGAGAAAATTCTATTTTTTTGGAATTTGCTTCAATATTGGTCCCTTATAAGAAATGTAAAAAAAAAAAATCAAAATGTTGTTAAGGTCACTGAGATATTTAATGCATCATATATGATGCATCAGGCTTTAAAGGGAATGAAAATTCCAATTTCATGACCATTGAAAAATGACTTTTAATGCATTTACAACTTTTTTTAATTTTAAAAAGTTGTCAGACAATTTAATTTGAGGATTATCTTTAAATATTTAGTGAGATCCTGCCATTTTTTAAGCATATCCTTGTTTTAGCAGGACCATATTTTACATTTCCCACAGCCTGGTTGGGTAATTTTTTAAAATCTATGTAAAAACATAGCTGATCGAATGCTTAACAACCTATTTATGAGTGTAATATAGATAATTATTCATTTTTGATGTGTAATTTGAATATATGGGTCCATTACTACAATTGGACCATTTCTCCATTCACTTAAGAGATCATAATTTCAACATTTTGCATTACATTTTCAAAATTGCAAGTAAAACCTGTTTCTTAAGGCAATATCTTTGTCTTGAAGTAAAACAACTTGTGTGTTTTGTTAAACGATCGTCGTGGTATGCTTTGTAAGTTTCCCCTATGGCGAAATGCATTGATGGCTGACTTCCTGCCACCGCCAGATGGAGCTTATTTGTTTCATCAGTTTTAGCATGATCTCTCTGCAACACGGTGTAAAAATATAAACTCTTCCTTGATTAATTGCACAAAGCAAGTGTTCAAATTAAAGGATGTAGAGTTATATTTCGGAAATTTGTACACAAACCTTTAGCAATTTGACGATATCTCAGCGTCGGTCAGGGAAACCGCTTCTACTCCATTTTTGCATTTTTCGCCGAGCTGTGATCAACTTGTTGTTGACTGCTGCTCTCTTGTGGCGGTTTCCGTGTACTGCAGGACGTTTGGAAATGACACGCAGGATGTTTTTCAGATCGATTTTTTTGTGTCAGCGGGGAGAGGGCTTTGAATTTGATGCATCAAATATGATGCGTCCGGCGCGATAGGGTTAAAATCGTTGGCCAGGGTTTATATAGGTGGTAAAGTGTCTTATTTTTCATATAAGCCGTTGTCTTGTTTTAAGACAAGATAAAACAGGGATCATGTCGCTAAGCTAATGAAAGTCACTGGATCCGTGTAGCATGTAGCAATTGGTATTTGATTGACAGTGAGTGTATGTTTGGCTAGTAAGATTAAATATCTAGTAGCCATATTGGTTAGTGATGAAAAAAGTTAACTTATAGCACTGATCATGACCAACATAAGATATTTGCGTTGACTCTCATTTCCTAAATAGACAGGTCATCAGCTGGGAAAATTAGGCCTTTCATCCTACCGCACTTTTCTCTGTGGATTACTGACCAGAAGGCCTATTGGAAGAAATTAAAACATGGGGCCACGTCAATTTTTGCTCAGAATTCATTATGGCCGGCATTTTCCAAAATGACTTGTTTTCATGCATTATTACATTGTAATATAAGGTGATGTTCATGAACGACTAACTACTTTCACCTATTTCCTTACATACATGTTTACAAAAGTTGACTAAATGAAAATAAAGTTTTGAAAGTGCTGAAAATAGTTATTGAAATGCACATACAAAGTCTATGGCTGGGAAAATTAGGCCTATTGTCCTGTCAGGGTTTTCACAGTGGATTACAGACCAGAAGGCCTATTGAAAAAGATTCACCAGCTGGTTGCCATCTCAAATGTGCTCCAAAATTCAAAATGTTCAGAATGGCAGAATTTCATACATTTTTCTCAATACTGTAAGACCATAATTATCAATAAAGATAACCTATTTTCAGTGAAATGCTGTCCTATCTCCTATCTACAGACGTGAGTACAAAGGTTGGCAACAGAAAGATGTAAATATATATCTTGCCCCTTTGAAATATCCTAAGGATTGTTGTCAGAAAATGATTGAATTACACATACACAGTTGACTGCTGAAAAAAGGCATATTGACCTGCCAAACTTTTCACATTAGATTACTGACCAAAAGTTTTTCAGGCCTACATTTTTTTGCATAAAGCAAGGGTGAGTGTGCGTGCGCGTATCCCCCGCTCATCTTTCCCCTGCTCTACAGTGTCTTTCCCCCACACACTATTCTGCCTCCCCCACACACTATTCTGCCCCACCCACCACGCACACACTATTCTGCCCCCAACCCCCTCACTCATCCCCCCCATGCTACTCTGCCCCCCCACCCCTCACTCACCCCCACTATTCTGCCCCCCCACGCTCACCCCACCTGACTCATTCTCCCCCCCACCCCCCCACAAAATACTCGCCCACCCCCCATCAAATGTGAAAAGTTTTGCAGGTCTACAGCCCCCCCCCACACACACACACTATTCTGCCCCCCCGAACCCCCCACACTATTCCCCCCCACACACTATTCTGCCCTCCACCCCCTAATTCAATCCCAGCTGATGACCTGTCTAAAACATCTATAAAACTTACACATGAACACTTTTATGTTGAAAGGATAGAGCAAAGTTTTGGGACTTTTTCGTTGAGTACTTTGGAACACTGGGGAAAGGAACCGAGAGAGCTCTGTCGGGGGAAACGGAGACTGGGAGTGAATTAGTCAGATGGGGAGCAGCCTTTAATGTTGTGTGCTGATAAACGGTTAATAAACCCTTTGGAAGTCTTATACACAATCGGCCTCCGGAATCTATCTATATGCCTAGAACCCACTTTACTCATCCACAAACCCGGGGAAGTACCCATGGGATCTGAGGGTCATCTGTCAGCAGCAATAATGCATCAGGCTTGATATGAGTAATGCCAGTTATGGGGAAGAAGGTAAGTGCTTCCATAGCACACAAAGCAACAAAGACTTTCATAATCCCCCACTTGTACTCCTTTGCTGTGTCTCATATCATGCACTTGTGTCAGTGCATTGATGGTTTGTGCATAGTGCATTGTGCAAATCCCCCCCTTACACTACCTTTCTCACTCCATATGAAGTGCCCTTGAGCAAGGCACCTAATCCCATACTGTTCCAGGGACTGTAACTAATCCCCTACACTGAAAACAAAGTTGCTTTGGATGAAAGCTTCAGCTAAGTGATGTAATAATGTAATGCATTGTGCCCTTAGTGAAAGGGAGCATAGCATTAGCTCGCCAAAATATTGGTTGGCTAAACTGTTTAACATTGCACAGCGTCTCGTGCTTGTATTTACATTTTCATCACCCCAAATGGCTTGTGTCTCAGCAACATTACTTACAGCATTACTGTTGGAAAAACTCTTCTATTGAACTGAACACCATGTTTCTTCTGTTTCGTTAACAACATGGTAGCCGTTTAGAGCGTGCAATGTCCATCGTTCAAGCACTGCATTTTTGGGCGTAGTTAGGGAATCATCCGGGCACTTTCTGTACACTGAATTAACCGAAATTTACAGTGTGAGCATCCTACGCACTGAAACATAGTGCCCGGAGTGCACAAGTGCGCGATATGAGACGGGGCATTTGTGTTTTGGACCAGAGAACTGTAACTGGTGGATATTGACTGAAATGTATACCTGCACTACATTTCATAGCTCCACTATTTTTTTGCTCTCATTTGTTAACTTTGTGAAGCACATTGAGTTGCACCTGTGTATGAAATGCGCTATATAAATAAACTTGCCTTGCCTTGCCTTGCCTCTATCTGTTCTACATTACTTAAACTGCTGTAGGCCTACTCTGTATTAACCCCTCACTCTTTACTTGCTTGAATGTCCTAGCCTGATAAACCAGCCTAAATGTGATATTGGATGTGTAATTTAGTCTGGCCCCGATGAATAGTACATCCGAAGATTGTTGATGAGAACAACCCGTCATCTTTCAAACCGTGACTGTGCCTATAGGCCAATGCTCTGACCAATCAGTGGCATCTTTCTCGTTGGTGTGCTTTCTCAGCGTTGCAAGCTTCGTCATCACTCCCTCAAAACCCTGCCCACGTTGATTCAAAACAAATCTCAGTGTTGTGATTGGTTTGCCAGATTCAGGTCAATGTGTTCAAAATGTTCGACCGTCCAAGGCCAGACCACTCGCAGTCAAATGAGTAGAGTAGAGTAGAGAGTAGAGTAACTTTATTAATCCCCAGGGGGAAATTCAGCTATCCAGTAGCTTACATAAATACACAAATAAACAAATGCCCACATGGACATTTCAAGACACAAATAACACAGGAATAGTCAGGGAGGGGAAAATAAAAATAAAACTAGTAAAGATAAAGAATGTGAAAATGTAATATGTAAAAAATGTAAAAAGGTAATTGTGCAAAAAGACATTCTGTGACTTAGGATAGACCATGTGCAGAAAAACATGCTCTGTCAGTTAAGGTAGACGACCTTAACATGACCTGGAACAAGTGTTGACTGCAGGGCCGGTTTTTAGCATAGGCCGGCTAGGCGGTCGCCTAGAGCGCCATGTGAAGAAGGGGCGCCGAAATGGCGCTCTCCTATGCGTAATTTTGCGATATGAAGTTTTTTTTATGAAGTCGCAATCAACAAAGAGTGGCGAAAGCGCTCCTCACGGCAAAGCGCCCCTCAGCCAATAGTAATATCTCTTCCAACTGTCTCTGGGAAGTCTGTGAACCAATAAACATACAGTTCTGAGAAAGGGGGCGGGACGAGTGACAGCGTGCGGTCTATTTTGAATTTGGAGACTCACTCGAGAGACAGAGGGGGCAAGCGCAAACAGTAGTGCTGCTCTGCTGGATGGAGATTATTATGTTCTCATTAAACCACTCATTGCATGATGCAGGAGTTTCAGAGGGTGTTTTGGAACTATGTGATTTAATCAGCAACCGTTTGTGATTATGGAAAGCCTAATAGTTATGAGGTTACTATTTGGAATTAGAGAGAAAAAGAGCTTTGTTTTTGATCAGAGAAATCGCTAGTTAGCATGCTAACATTAGCCAAGTATGCCAAGCAATGAAATCCAGTAAAGTAGCTGTTAGTAGCCTACTCACTACTCACTAACACCCACCTGATATCATAATACTTGCTTAGGTTGACAAGCAATGTAAAGTAAGACTGGTGCAATGTTTAAAACAATTTTAGCTGCCATATCTCCTTCCATCCACATGAATTACCTGCTTGTTGAGCTTAAAAAAACATTAATTTCCAGACCAGAATGACATAGCCTACATTAATCATGTAACAGAACCATGCACAGCAGACAAGTGAGGCTATTTACTATATTTTGTATATTATGAAATTCAATAGCGTGACAGCTCTTCTCCCTTTCTCTCACCCTGTCCCTCCAAACACATAGATAGCCCCCTTCTCATTCTCCTACTCACAAATGCACACTATTTCCAGTCCAGAAATGAAATTGGTTTGGAAGACAGCACAAATGTGTAGCTTATTAAAATTGTTATGCTGCCATGCTTTGTGATGCTGTAGATAGTGTAGATCAATGCAGACCTCCTTGGTAGGCTTACACATGTAGGCTACTGTGTACATGTGTAGTATCTGTACTGTACTGTATCACTCTCCTGGCATTTCAATTTCACGTTACAATTCAAACACATTGATAACCTCCCTCTCATCTGGGGTTGGGGGCCCCACCACCATCACATCCAACACACCACACAGTGAAGCTACTTTCATGCGACTCAATCTGATGTGTTGGTCGCCTGTCAAAAAGAACCACAAATCCATTTGATGAAAAACTGTTATTGTTCTTGATGCTATTTAGTTAAGCTTACTAAGGATATTAGTCTTGTGTTCTGTGAGGTATAAGAAAGATTTTTTTTTTCTTTCAAAGGTAGGGGGGGTGGGGGGATGGGGTGCCAGAAATCAAACTCGCCTAGGGCACCAAATAAGCCAGAACCGGCCCTGGTTGACAGATACATCTAAGATATAGTATAGTATGTAGAAGTAGGCAGTGTACAGAGTATGATAGGGGTGGAACTCTCACAATGTCACAGTACAGTACAGGTAAGTGTATTAGACAATCACGCGCGCACACACACACACACACACACACACACACACACACACACACACACACACACACACACACACACACACACACACACACACAAAGAGGTTCCCCAGTAACTGGGCCAGCGTCGCCAGATCACAGTCTTTGCTTGTGGTAAGCAGGAAAACAAGTATGTGCAGTGGTCAAGGGTCAAAAGTTCCTTAACAGTGCAGTGATTAGACAGCACACCCACACACACACACCCACACACACACACACACACACACACACACACACACACACACACACACACACACAGGGCCGCTGACAGGTTTGGCTGGGCCCGGGACAAAAAAATGTCAATGGGCCCCCCTTACTCCTTCCTCCCCCCCAACCCCGATCACCAAAAAAAAAAAAAAAAAAAAACCCCAACCACCAAACGACCATTTTTTCAAGCGAGACCAGGTGGCCAGACTACACTTTTGGCCTGAAAGCGCACCACTCTCACGTGATATCATGCTATATATTATTAGGGCTACCCATTATAAAAGAAATGACATTGGTATCAAAGTAGCCTCACAAATCAATGACGCATACAATAATTCCATAGTAAATGATCTATCCATCCAATTATCCATGCATTTTTGTTAACATTTATTTAGAAATGAAACAAAATAAATAGGATTCACATCATTAATAACACAAGTGTACGTGTAATTTAGGCCTACTTAAGCAATTGTAGGGCTTGCACATCAAAACGTGCCTGACTGAATCAGCTCTAGTTTGCTAAACTGACTTCAAGTGACGTGTGATGACAGTGAACAAGTAAGCAGCACACCAAGACGTCAGTCTTCCCACATCAGGAATAGCCAAACACAGGAACAAGTCAAGTTGTGAGAAATGTATATGCAAAACGGATGTACGCTAGCCTAGCGCAGCCAGACCCGTACAGCAAAAAGCTGTACCAGGGTCTAGGAGAGCTGTGCAGCAGTGTGGGCGGGATAAACGGTTGCTTCAGCACTCAACGTCACGCAATTGGATGGCAAACAACCAATCCCCACACACTTCTGTGTAACGTCACAGCTGTCTCGTACACGCGACACGCCCCTTTGTAGTTGAAGCGGCAATTTCGAGCCGTCGTAGCAGTGAATTCGTGTGATGACCACAGCCACAAACAAGTTTCCTAATAAATCGTGTTTTCACTTATACAGTTCAAAAATGCATCGTTTTCAACCACATGGCCCTCCTTGATCAATCAGCGAAATGTCGAGCAATTTGGGGCTTGTTAAATGGTTATATTTATGATTGTTGTCAACATGGCATGTTCGGCGTTAGCTAGCCAGCTGTATACCCATAACTAATACATGGCTAGCCGCTAGGTCGGTAGACCAGGTGTCATTCCCATCTATTTAGTAAGCGACTTACAGACTTTCAAAGCTCCCAAATGTCTCGTTTTTAATGACATGGATCTTATTAGAATTTGGGGCAGGCATATAATACAAGGCTGGATACCTAGCTCTGCTATTGACGACAGGTTAGCTAGCCACTAGCGAGGGCCTCTTTGTAGGTGAAGCGGCAACTACAGGTCTGTGGCGGCAACTTCCAGCCGTCGTAGCAGTGAATTCGTGTGATGACCACAGCCACAAACAAGTTTCCTAATAAATCGTGTTTTCACTTATACAGTTCAAAAATGCATCGTTTTCAACCACATGGCCCTCCTTGATCAATCAGCAAAATGTCGAGCAATTTGGGGCTTGTTAAATGGTTATATTTATGATTGTTGTCAACATGGCATGTTCGGCGTTAGCTAGCCAGCTACCCATAACTTTCCCGGATTGTCGCTCCCAACGCAGGACGCTCCCCGGTCAGCTCGCTCCCACTAGCCAGACTATCGATCCCACCGCCATATAACGGAGCTAGTTATCTTTTTGATGTTAGTTTTTTTGTTTCTAACCCTAGTTTTTTTTTCTAAGACTAACCCTAACCCTAACCTGGATACCTAGGTCTGTGTTGTTGACGACAGGTTAGCTAGCCACTAGCTTGGTAGACTCGGTGTCATTCCCATCTATTTAGTAAGCTACTCAAAGACTTCCAAAGCTCCCAAATGTCTCGTTTTTAATGGCATGTGTCTTGTTAGAAATTGGGGCAGCAATTTCATTCTACACCTACAGTAGTGGTCTGATAATAACGTGTGACTATCTGGTTCTGTAAAATGCTCAACTTAGCTTACCAAGCTAGTTTAAAACATCGAATGATCAAATGGTAATGTGTTGAGATCTATTTGTGCCCCATAAGTTCATGGTGTATTATTACATCAATCCATGTCAGCCACGAAATGTGTTATCATCCAGGCTTTTTAAATTAAGTAAACACTTTCGTGCTGTACGTAGCACGGACGGACACCATGCTTCTTCTTAGAAAGTTTCCTGTTTACTAGGTAGCCCGGCCCCCCTCGCGATTTGATTGGCCCTGTCATCGGATAACTTTCAGCCTCGCAAAACGACCGGGGTCCGCTAGACTGCCCCCGGGAGCAAATTCAATTTGCGGTCGCTAGGGGCGTCTAGATTTCTAGGCTAGATGTACGCTGTTTCTTCCCACAAAGTTAACAGGTTGATAAAGTGTTAGCATTTCCGCTAAGCGGGATTTATACGCGCTAAGCGAAATAGCGTTGCATAATAGCGCAGTTTTAAAAGTTCTCCCTTGCCCTCTCCTTGCGCGCGACGCAACTTCTCATCATGTTACGATTGGGGCTAATGTAGGCCTACATATTCCTAGCTAAGGTCACAGATGGTCAGATTTGAAACACAATTTTGCTGCAGTGCAGGGCGGGTCAGTTTATGAAGGGAAACTTTTGCTTTGTTAGTGTTCTCTGCTATTGTTAGTACCTGCATCATCTGAAGAACTTTTTACTGAAATCCTGGGGCTTCTGGTGTCTTCATCTATTTTTCTCCTATCCTTCATTTTCTGCCCTCCTGGTTTGAACGACTGCTTCTTCAGACACCTTGGCAAATTGGAATTTGGCACGAGCCGCGTTAAGTTGAAGCCGTTTTTTTCTTTCTCGTAATGACCGACCAAACCATTTGTGCACTGGGGGTGGGGGAGGTGGGGGTTCTTGATCCTTTTTAAGGGCAGGAAAGGCAAAATATCTGCATCATTTATTTAATGTAAATATATAGTCCATGAGCCAGACCGCCGATCGCAATCGAAAGGGTGGGCAAAGTCTTATTGGTATTTTAATATTGATATATATGTCTAGTTTATGAATTGGTATGATAACCTTTGCAGAACAGTAGCTTTTATCATATTTAATCATGCATTTCTTATTTGAACCATTTTACACTAAAAACGCCTAGGCTAATTTTGCTAATATCTTGATAAATTGAAAAGTAAAAATGGACTGTGAGGTAAATATATTTATAGGAAAAGTTGTTCTACAAAATTCTTAGATAGTTTAAAGGGCACGTTACACAGATTTCCCACTTAATTTAGTTCAGGCCCCATTTTCACTGACTTTTCATTAAAAAAATTTGTGTTTATTTTTCCCAAGCGAGAAAATACTGGTAGATTGGGTACAAAAATACAACAATTTTCCCAGTTTATCATCTACATTACAATACAGGTGGGTTTTGTATTACAAGTTTTCTTGAAAGTTGTGTTTCATTATCCACACAAAGTGTAATGTACTTAAATGTGGAGGCTATTTTACATACACACCCAAATTTGATATGTAGACAAAGACCTATTGGATGAAGCAGAGACTGCACTCTTTACATAGACTAAGGATAAAGTCACTTTTTTACCATGCTGTTGTTGAGAGTGTACTACACTATACAATCCAGTTGCATGCAAAGACATTTTGGGGGGCAGGTGCTCAAGGTGGGGGCGGGGGGCATGTGGAACTTCCAGTTGCCTTGCCAGAGCAGGAGTGGGGAGCCGTTTTCATTCGAGGGCCACTTCAATTTTTATAAAGGGCTGTACTATGAACACAAACCAGGATTTCTTTAGGCCTATATTGAAGGTGGACACCTTCACAACAGACCTCACCTTCACTAGGTCCCCTGAAAACACAACTTAATTGTATTGCAAATTAAATTTCTAACAGTTCTTTACAAAACATGTCATATTCCATGTGAAACTGCATAAGATTAAAATTACATCAGGGGCCGTAAACGGCTTCCGAGTCCAGAGAGCAGGCCAGTAATGGGGAATAACAGATTACATGTTTCACGATTACATTATTAAGAATAAAAAAATGATGAGTTGCATTTCCTTACAGTTGATGCTTCAGTGTCTGGTAATGAAAGTACATTTACTATGTGAAAATAAGTGATGGTTTCTAGATTCACATGTTATGCTATTCTAAAATTTTGATCATTCCACACATTACCTAGCCTGGGAGTACCCATGCTGCCTTGCACGTTCTTTTCGAACTGCTAGACGATATAGTCTGGCGTTTGCCGCCAGACAACACATTACCAGAAACACAGAGAAAACACATAATGTGCATGTGTGTTGGTGTGGCATTGGCTGTGTGTCTGTGCCTGACAGATGCAGTGGACAGCATGAGTCTGCTTGCATTTGTCTCCTTCTGCTCAGTTATCTACCTTCATCTGGCTGTCCCTGCTGGTAACTCTTATAATATTGTCTTCGGCTGAGTTTCCCAAAAACACTTAAGTAGTAATAAGTAGTACTTACTTACAGTATACTGACAAGGCGCCACCTCATACAAAAGTTCCATAGCCTCCAGGGATGGAAAGTAACTAATTACATTTACTAAAATTATTGTAATTGAGTACTTTGATGAGTAACTGAGTCCAAAGTAGTTATTAAAATAGTTATTATTAAAATAATTTTACTTCTACCCAAATTACAGTTTGGCCAAAGTATTTTACTTACATTTGAATCTACCTTGAGGTCTGAGTAAATTCTGAGGTAGGCAGAATTGAAATAAAGGGGAAAATCTGTCAGACATGAAGGGAAATTGTGTGTTTTTACCATTTAACATAAATTATATATTTTGGACTTATCTATTGGATGACTATCTAGGGCCCGCCGGCCCCATACCATTAGTCCGACAGCCCACAGACGGTACACAATAGTTGCAAGTAACTGGCTGGGAATAGTAGAGCACACACCAAGGACTCAAGCTGAGGGAGTACCAGCGCAGCCTGAAAACAGTTGTTTTAAAATATATACAAGAATTATTGTTTATTAACAAAATTATTCATGAATTTAATCTCACAACTGGCAATTAAATGAAATCCACCAGACTATTTCCTTTGGTAGGCTTCCCAGTCTTTGCAATTTAAGGCCCACGACCCAAACGCAATGAAATCCAGACCCTTAAGTTCAGAGTAATGGGCTGTTGTATGAATGGGCTGACCCTAGCCCTGCAACTTTGCCACACCAGCACACACAGAATTTTGTTGTCACGATCGTCAGGTTATTGGAAGATGACTTGTGCAGAGATAGCTAGAGGTCACGAAGGGTGCTATTGAAGGAAAGCGATATAAAAGCAAACTGAAGGTAACTTTTACTCAAATCACATTTTTATTAAGTATTTTTTTTTTACTTTTACTTAAAGTAGATTTTTTAAAGATGTAAGTTTTACTTTTACTTAATTACATGTTTTAGTATTCTTTCCACCCCTGATAGCCTCTTACTGGAAATGGGCCTGGCGACAGGCCAATTCACTCTTGGCTGAAAACGCTGAACTACATTATAAGAACATTGCTAACATTGCCCAGTGCATGTAATGACTGAGATTGGAAGATAATTACTCTCTACCATGTTGTTAGATGGTCAGCTTAGGTCCCGTGAAATGCGGAAGTAAGGGGCGGGACTTACCAAGCTCTATTACCATTTTAGTGACAATAATGACACCAAATAATGACAATATCTGTTATAATAGAGGGACTGCGTTATGGCGTTAAAGGCGGCCGGGGTACACCACATGACAGTCGGAGTACACCACATGATGGTTTTCTTGAACTACTTTGTACCCAGTGTGAGTACCACCAAGCCATGAGGTTATGTGATAGGGTATACAGTATCTTTACTTGAAATACTAATTTTCTAATGTAAGGGGCTAGGGCTACAATAGAAAAGTAAATACAAAAATAATCATAAAAACACAAAAGGATGTGCAGGTCGTTGAAAGCTCAGCCTTAAAGCTCACGATGAGTTCAGAGCTCTTTCAAACAGTTTTTTCATGAGCTGGGACGGGACTGGGAACTGTCCATGGACCTATTAATGAAGCATTTAGGTGCCAACTCTACATAGCATCGACAAATACGTAGAACATAAATACAGCCCGCTACCAGCTTTTCTGCACTCAGCATGGAGAGTGTGAATCAAGCCAATTTCCACCATGTGAGGACTAGTAGTAGTAGTAGTAGTAGTAGTAGTAGTGTGAGGACTACCTCCTCATGCAAACTATGTGTGCCAACTATCAGTCTGGCATCTGGAAAGCAAGTCTTCAGCAGCATCCACAAATCCCAAGCCCACTTGACCATGTCTGGGCCAACGATGAAAATGTCCATCTCACTATACAGTGGATGTGGGGATATTCAGCCCCTGAGGCAGTGTTACAACTGATGTCTTGCAAGTACAGCCATCAATGTAAACTGCTGGATTGCCAATGTCTGAGAAGTAGCTGGAATGCTGCACAAACCCTCTGAAAACTTCAAACATGTGTATATCAGCATGAAGAGGATAATCATGGTGACATATTTACAGATATTTACTAGACTGAGTCAGATCCTGAGGACTGAAATAATGCTCTTTATTTATTCTTGCTGTTGCAGGAAAAGTTAAGAAAAAAAAGATTTCATATGTTGTCATTTTTATCACATTTTGTCAATCACATATTGCTTTGGTGATTATATTAGGTCAATTGGTATGGTCTAACAACCTCTTTAGGGTCTTGATTGAATGGAAAGCATCCCTGAGGAAATGTAGGCACCCTTTGTGGTAAACAAACTGCATAATAACAAAAAACAATACAGTTTTCACATTTCCGTTTTACTGGTCCACTATTTCAATGCATGATCATTCACTAACTACCTGTTTGCAATGGTTATCATGCCATGTTAATGTACAGTATGGTTATCACATGTTAGTATGTGTTTGTTCATTATGTTTTTTGTTTTTGTTTTACTGTTGGGGGAAATGTAATAATAATAACCTTAATAAAAACAAAAACGGATTTCATATTTTATCACATTTTGCCATTCACATATTGCTGAGGTGATTCTATTAGCCTATTAGTGTGGTCTAACAACTCCTGTAGGGTCCTGATAGAAGGGAAATCATCCCTGGGGTCATTTAAGCACCCTGTGTGGTCAACAAACTACATAATAACAAAGAACCACAATACCGATTTTTCACATTTCCATTTTACTGGTCCACCATTTCAACACATGATAACTACCAAAAAGCTACCTGTTTGCAATGGTTATCATGCCAAACTGTTAACTTGAGATGTCCAAGAAGTCAAAAAAACAGATTAGAACTTGCCCACCCGTTCGATTGCGAGAGGTCAATTTTTGGCTTCTGGCTCAAGGCCTAATAGCACAATCTCCCTCTCTGAAAAAACATCTTATTTTGAAATTAATTAGAACCATTAATCACAAACTTAATGAGGGCCCAGTTCTGCCCCCCAACCCTCTGTCAGTCCTGCAGGTGAAAGCACGGAGTCTGTGACTGAACAGACGCAGTTGGTTAGTGAAGGTGGCGTTAAGGGGGTGATGCTGATTGTCCATAATAAAGTCCAGTCTGCTCTGCTGAGGTAAGGTAATGTAATGTCATAAATAGTGTAATGTGATGTAATCTCCTGCCCATCTCCCCAACCTCAAATTTCCAATCTCACTTTCTATGTGTGTGCGTGTGTTACTGTTGACTATTTATTTTGGTTGTATTGTCTATTGGGTGAGATATG
>NC_085869.1:11047649-11100149 GCF_034702125.1 Engraulis encrasicolus
CCAAAAATGAAAAAACAAACATGTATGCCCGCAGACACATGCACGCACACACACACACACACACACACACACACACACACACACACACACACACACACACACACACACACACACACACACACACACACACACACACACACACACACACACACACAATAAAACACCCACACACAAAACCAATATCCAAAACACCTCCTTGGAGGAGTTTTGTTTTTAAAGTCTATTTACCTTCTCCGCCATTCCCTGTCTGTGCTAACAGGTGTGCGTCCGATCTGGGCTCTACTCCCTCAGCTCCTGCTTCTGGCTGAGCACGGTCTGAAAAGCAGCCCACACAAAAACCAAACACGTGTTTATATACGGACTAGGTCAGGAAGTGGAACAACATAACCCGCAGCTCATAATTATTGGACCTATTTGTATACACCCTGAAAAAGGCCCAGTAAGCTGAAACACAATCTTTGTAGAGTATTTTTGTTTTGTTTTAAATCAAGGTAATCTTGTGTGCCTTGGATTTACTGGCCTAAAGCCGTATACCAACAACCAATGAGAAAGGGTAAACATCCTGAAGAATTGAAATTTCGTGTGTGTTTTCTAGATGCTTTTGTAATTACCCTGCATTTCAGCTGCATTGTCCTCATCATGAAGAATCCACTGCTTCAGTCTGGAACACTGCCTCCAAATGGCATCTACAATTGAAACCAGAGACAGCTGATGTAGTGGATGATCTTTGGTGAAAAGCCAAGCATTAACGAGGAATCCATTCAGTAACTCCACTGACATTCACAACTACAGTAATTGAAGTATTTTACAGTAAAATAAGAAACAAATAGGTCAAACAAAGATTGACATACTCTACATGAACATTTGAGGTTTGACTTTGAGATGACATTGACATACTGTGTAGCAATAAGTATACGAATCCATCATCTTCCATGTAGTATGTATGTGAATTCATAAAATACATACCAACCTTTTTTCCAGAAGGCAACTCCTGCCATTAGGCCCAGGCAACCAATCAAAACACCAACCGGTACAATTACTGGAACATTATTTGTTGCATGTTCTGGGGATTAAAAGCAGAGCACAATATTGAACTCAATATGAATGTACTGTACGGGTTTGAAAAGGCAGATACAGTAGATACACAGTATGTTTGTTTCTTCAATGCAAATGGGTCAAATTGTCTATGTAGAGTAAATCCTCAAAATTGTATTTTTTGTCGGCCAATGTAATACTAATTCAGCCCATCAAAAATAGAGAATTCATTAAAGACAGTAACTTCAATACATTACATCTGAATCACACCTAACATTTCCTGCATAGTTTGGATGTTTAAAAATGAAGTCTTTACACAACACTACTACTTCAACCCACACATCCAATTCACACTGTTTTCACTAACCTTCAGTTCTAGTGTTTGGGAACAACTCTTTAAGTGAAATGTTCTTGGCGATGACGTTTGGGGAATAGCAAGTGTAGGTCAAATCCATGTCTTCATTTCTGTCCACCCACAACAGCGGACCAGGCGTATCTCCTCCTGCACTACTGGTCCAGGTGACCGCAGCATTGCCTTCATCTGGCACAGAGCAGTTCAACCAGCAGCCAGATGAGTTGCACTCCTTTGTAACCTGGGCAGTTAGCATGGCATCTGAAAGCACAATAGGTTTAATGTTATATTTACATAGTATTAAAATTCAATTAATTATCTATTACTGCAAGACACAACCTCACAACAAGAGCAATCTTTAAATAACCATTGACTCAACAAGATAAAGGCCTATGTCACTTAAATCAAACACAGATCAACAAAAAAAAAAAAAGAAAGAGAGAGCGAGAGGGGGAGGGGGAGATGGATGTAGGCTACTGTAGGCTAGTATAGAATAATTAACAATTATGTAGCATGTTTTATACCTTTAACAGTGAGGTTATACACCTTTGTCTTGACGTTCATGTTTGTTCGGAAAACATAAACACCGTTATTGTTTGATGTTACGTTTGAGATGTTCAGCGCGAATGTATTGATATCAAACTCCTTGTTCGGCCAAAAAGAGTTTGTTTGGCTGTGTCCTGCATCCCACTCTGAAACAACTATGTCGTTGAAGACCCATTGGGCATATTCAACACCGCTTGTTGGTATCTGTCCGGGGAGAGTGACCGATTCTCCTTTTATACCATACACTGCTGTACCTGTGAATATCAAGGAGAGAGGATTAATGAGAATGTGTATTTGGCCAAATACCTACTGATGACTGATGAAAGCTGCTCACAAAGCTGCTACCATCATACCCGTGCCGAAGAAATCATCACCATCATGCTTCAATGACTACCGTCCTGTAGCACTGACGCCCATAATCATGAAGTGCTTCGAACGGCTAGTCCTGTCACACATCAAAGCCACCCTACCCCCCACCCTGGACCCCTACCAGTTCGCATACCGAGCCAAGCGATCCACGGAGGATGCAATCTGCTCTGCCCTCCATCCAGCCCTCACCCACTTGGACAATAAAGACTCATATGTGAGAATGCTGTTCATTGACTTCAGCTCAGCATTCAATACCATAATACCACAACAACTCATCAGAAAACTGGACAAACTAGGTTTCAGCACCTCCCTCTGCAACTGGCTGCTGGACTTCCTGATGCAGAGACCACAAGCAGTACGGGTAGGGAATAACACCTCAAGCACCCTGACCCTGAGCACGGGGGCTCCGCAAGGTTGTGTTCTCAGCCCCCTGCTGTTCACGCTGCTGACACATGACTGCACAACGACCCACAGCACTAACCATCTAGTGAAGTTTGCGGATGATACAACACTGGTGGGCCTCATCACTAAGGGCGATGAGACCCACTACAGAGAAGAAGTAGACCTGCTGGCCAGATGGTGCAAAGACAACAACCTCCTGCTGAATGTCAACAAGACCAAGGAGATTGTTGTCAACTTTCAGAGGGTCCAAAAACAACTGCCACCACTGACCATCGACGGTGATGCTGTGGAGAGAGTGAGCAGCACCAAGTTCCTTGGAGTGCACATCAGCGACGACCTCTCTTGGACCACCATCACTACATCACTGGCGAAGAAGGCCCATCAGCGTCTCTACTTCTTGCGCAAACTAAAGAAGGCAAGTGCTACACCCTCCATCATGACAACATTCTACAGAGGAACCATAGAGAGCGTCGTGTCCAGCTGCATCACAGTGTGGGGAGGAAGCTGCACGGAGAAAAACAGGAAGACACTCCAGCGTGTTGTGAACACAGCGAAGAAGATCATTGGAGTACCACTCCCCTCCCTGCAGGACATTTACACCGCACGCCTCACCCGAAAAGCACTGATGATCATCAAAGACACAAGCCACCCTGCACACAAACTGTTCAGCCTCCTGCCCTCTGGAAAGAGGTACAGGCGCCTCCGTTCCCGTACCACCAGGCTTGCAAGCAGCACGATGCATCAAGCAATCAAGATACTGAACACTCAACCCACTCTCCCTTCACTGTCAGCCTCTAGCCAGCCAGGCCACTGACAACGCTCCCCCCCCTCATCCCCACCACCATATCTGCGACTGAACATTCCACCTGCACTACTACATCTGTGACTGAACTTTCAACCTGCACTAACTCAAAACATACACACGCACACGCACACACACACACACACACACACACACACACACACACACACAAGCACACTGCACTTTCTGCACTAAACCCAAACATACACACACTGACACACAACTCATACTCACACACATACACACACACACACACACACACACACACATACACAGGTACACACACACAGACGCACACCGCACTTTCTACCTGCACTAAACACACACACACACACACACACACACACACACACACACACACACACACACACACACACACACACACACACACACACACACACGCACACGCACACAAAACACATGGGTAGATGACGTGACGTGTACATTTTGCTGTCGCAGGCTCTTAAAATTAAGTAAATTCATGCTTTCAAAATTGCTTTAAATGATTAAACTAATGTCGTTGTTGTGAAAAAGTAATGTGTAATAAATCCAGAGCTTAAATAAGTATACTTAATTTTGAGTCAAATGTCACATTTGTCCTATGGTGTGACTGAGGCAAGCCTGGTTCTCCATATTAAAACATTTTTAAATAAATAATCAAAGCTCAGTCAATTGTCTAAACAACCCTGGCATGTTTTTCAAGGTGTCTATTTTAGCAAGTGGCAATGCTTAATTTTTTTCCTGTTTTTCTGAGACCGTATGGACTTATGAAACTTTGTCGCAGAAAACAATGTCCTGTGGTGTGACATCATATTTTTGGTTAATTCTGTGGATAATTATCTATTGTTGAAGCTCCAGCTGTACATAAATTGTGACTTTAGACCCTTAAGAAGCCATTGGCAAGGGTGGATTTTAGATTTTTCTCTCAGAGTTCTTCAGTCAATCAATTATGTTTTGCTACCACAAGATGTATTAGTTTTGTAGTCCTTTGGTGTGACAGCCATAAAATACATTTTGACAATAGTGTATATTTTTCATATTTTTTTCTTATGTAGATGTATGAAAATGCATCTTACTAAAGGTGAAATTGTATTTCAGTTGGCAAGGACATGGCTTTAAATTAACTCAAAAGCTCAAAAGTCCTATGGTGTGATGGTGAAAGTCCTATGGTGTGATGGTAAAAGTCCTATGGTGTGACACTTTGGAGTATCACACCAAAGGACAAACAGGTCACACCAATGGACTAGATTTGAGAAATAGCTTTTAAAACAACTGGTAGTACATTTTGTAGTTTTTTTTGTTTGACTAGATAAATATTGTGTAGGCCTATTCAAATTACTTATTCCTTTATTGGCCTTTGGAATTTATACAGTATGCTGTGGAGAGCTCAATATACAGCATAAATGTGCTGTCCAGCTTGAGATACCAAACAGGCACTGGCCATTACACACTACAGGTTCAATGGTGTGACAATCATATCATACCTACAAAAGTGTGATGGTCATGCCAAGGTCACACTTCAGTATGAGTCTTATGAGCTCTGCAGGTTACATTCAATGACCGCATGGCTGTCATTAAGAGTTACGATAGGCTGATAATCGACGATTCAAAGACTTATAAGTGTTAAGTGTAGGTCCATATTGACTACAACATTATATTATGATCAAAAGACAAAATAATCATGTTGATATATTTGTTTCTGGCTCAGTTTTGCATTTCTGTCCTTTAGCGTGACATGAATGTCCTACGGTGTGACATGTTTTAAACGCTCAAATATTTGTTTGAGCTAAACAATATGTTTGATAAACACTGAATATTGCATTAGGGAAGAACAAATTATCGTCCCTGAAAAGTTAGTATAAATTTGGACAATTTTGAACATTTAAAAGAAAGATATCCCTGTTTTTCCTCGAAGGTTTCTAATAATCTCACATCTAATGAGGAAAAAAATACTTAAATGGTAATTTCTCATTAAATTAAGACTTTTAAAAAATGCAATAAATATGAAGAGTGTAACAATGTACATAAAACTCCATCAAGCCATTTCTACATTACTTAATATATTTATTTCTTAACGTCACACCAAAGGACATATTTTCAGCAAATTGCTTTATCAACGTAAATAAATAATCAATGAATAGACCAACATTGTGACCACTTGGATTTTTTGAAAGATTAATTGCTGCACTACGTAGACATATACTTTTTCCCCTCATAAACAATGTTTTGTGAAAAAAATGTTTTTTTGCTGCCTATCCGTCATCTACCCACATACACACACACACACACACACACACATACTGCTGCTGGTGTATTTAATAAAAACCTTTTTTAATTATTTATTTCTTCAAATGCTACTATTACTATGTCAGAACGCTATAAAGGACTTTTAGAAAAAGAACAACAAAATACCTCCTCTTAATGTATGTTCTCTACAAGTCTTCTGTTGTCCAGTCTTGCACTTTAAATGTCTGTATGAGCAATGTCTACGTCCATACTGTCTATGTCCATGTATGAGTACTGTCTATGTCTATACTGTCTATGTCCTTACCTAGATTAGTCTATGTCTGCATGGGAGAGCAAGAAACGCAATTTCAAATTCTTTGTATGACCAGTGCATGTAAAGAAATTGACAATAAACTTGACTTGACTTGACTTGACTTGACTTGATGACAATCATTTGTAATTCTCTAAATAAGCTACAGTAATTGAATTACTCGCTTTCTATTTCTAAAGAGTAACTTAGTCCTGTCTATTGTCAGAAATTATTTAATTTTAACATAAAATATTTAAACCGGCATGTCAAAGCCACGAGGAAATATCCCTACAAATGGCACCCTGATTTGCATAAACCTAAGGAAATATAACCTGCCGAGAACCACTTCTGTGTGAGTTCTTTTCCTTCGTTATCTATTTTACAAGATATTATTCTATCGTATAACTATAGGCCCTATAGCAAATTAAACTGTCTAGGCCAGGAGCCTAGTCGACCCCTCATAATGTTTTTGCCATCTTTTTTCACGATTATTTCCTGTTACCTAGTATATGTTTTTCAAAAATGTTCATATACCCCTGGAATTGTGCAGGGTGCACTCTGACACAGGGGACCCACCACACACAATGATGGACACAATTAAGGACAACATTGGAGACAGTTTGTTGTCTATTCAACTTTAAAACACCATTAATGTTGATTTTACTCAGGGGGTCAGGATTTGGCTGGTTAGATTCGCCGATTAGCAAGGCATTTCCTCGTCGTCATTTTCAAAAGTTCACATCATGTCCGGTTCCACTTCGCTCATGATGATTGTTGGGTGCCATTGCTCTCAGCACATGCATGAGTTTAGTGCTGGGCACACGATTAATATAGGTCTGTGGTTGGACAGGCTAAAAGACAATGCGCGTCCCCGAACAATGTCATCGTCCATTTCTGAACATCCAATGCCCGTCCTCCATATATATAGCTTTCTGGTCAACCTTACGTCAGTCAGTAACACGGCACGTAATTGGCTGAGTAAACTGGTACCGGAATTGAGCTCCATGAAACTCAATTTTGGAAGCTGAAATTTTTTTTCAATTTTGGCTGAATTCAGCCTAGCATTTCCCATTGGAATGACTGGGGGCGGGACTTATTCACTGTCTCCAGGTCTTATAATACCTCCATGGTTTTACATAATGTCGGCCATCTTGGATTGTGCCACTAATTGTTAAAGGGGTTCTATGTAGGATTAAAAATTTGATTAATAACTGTCGAGAGTCAACCGATGCTTATTTCAGTCACTAGTAAGTGAACACTGACTCTCATGACCACTTTCACGGTCCGCTGTCAGTAAAAGAGAGCGGTCCACTACAAGTGTTGTGGGAAACACAAATCTGAATACGGTATGTGAAGTGATCTTTCGTATAAGAAGTATCAACTGCTGGCATTCCGTGATGAAAAACATTCTCACAGCGAGTTCATTTAAACAGCTTTTTTTCATGCCTGTGTAGATTTTGAGACAGGCATGCCACAGGCACCGCACAACCTACTTTGTGTCCCTTTAAGACAAAAGTGAAGCACCCGGTCCTACAAATAATAATAATGATAATAAAACATTTTTTTTTTTTTGTTTGTTTGTTTGTTTTTTTTCCCTCAGGGTTGAGTTGGGAGTGGTCCTCATCAACTCATTATGGCTCAACATATACAAAAGGCTGACTGCAAATAATAGTGAAAAAGGTAGCAAAACACTTCCTGAGTGGACCTGGCCCCCAGCCTTGTCTGTCTGTCTAAAATTTCTCACCCTCTTTTCTAATCTGATAATATTACTGAGCACAAGGGTGAGACAGTCATCTGATCTTTTTTTAAATCTCCAGCAGAGGTCGCTCAAGGTCTTTTACTGTCAATGTAAGGGCCCTCTGAGCAAATGGCCCGCAGAGCGTTAGTGTAGCTTGAAAGATAACTTTTAAATCCAAAGTGATATTCTCACCCAACATTAAAATGGGGGACTTGTTGGCAATTTAAGATTAACCAAGTTATAGGCTATTATTATATGGTGTGACGTCATCGGTCGAATGCTCCATTCATTTCAACAGGGCTCCCCAACGTTCGCACGTCTGTTATTTTTCGTTATTATATGGTTGTGACGTCATCGGTCGAATGCTCCATTCATTTCAACGGGGCTCCCCAACGTTCGCACGTCTGTTATTTTTCGATAACGGACGGGTTGGTCTATAACAGACCGCTGTCAATGGCAACAAGACTTTTCACCGCTAAAGCGACTTTTCAACAAGACTCTAATCAGCTGCTGTGATAGACTACACCTGTTGTCCTGGCTACCTAGCTGTTGCCTAGCGGTGTTCCACAACGGCACTGTTTTGTTTTGCGCAGCAACAATCTTAACATTAAATAGGCCTAAAGAAATGTCCCCGCCATGTGTGAATCATTTAAGTATATCCATATAATAAGCGGGTTAACTTTCGGCGAGTCGGTCGCTTTGTGGAATAGCAGCACTTCAGAGAGAACAAGACCCCTCCGCTCCGCGTCGGGGTCTAAAGATTCTCTCTGTCGTGCTGCTATTCCACGGTAGCGACCTTCTCGTCGAACGTTAACCCTTACATAACGGACGGGTTGGTCTATAACAGACCGCTGTCAATGGCAACAAGACTTTTCACTGCTAAAGCGACTTTTCAACAAGACTCTAATCAGCTGCTGTGATAGACAACACCTGTTGTCCTGGCTACCTAGCTGTTGCCTAGCGGTGTTCCACAATGGCACTGTTTTGTTTTTGCGCAGCAATCTTTTGACATTAAAAACTATAATAGACTTAACATTAAATAAGCCTAAAGAAATGTCCCCGCCATGTGTGAATCATTTAAGTATATCCATATAATAAGCGGGTTAACTTTCGGCGAGTCGGTCGCTTTGTGGAATAGCAGCACTTCAGAGAGCTCCGCTCCGCTCCGCGTCGGGGTCTAAAGATTCTCTCTGTCGTGCTGCTATTCCACGGTAGCGACCTTCTCGCCGAACGTTAACCCTTACTTATTATTCATCTAATCTCATTCTGAATTTCATTATTGTAGATGATGGCAAAAAAGTCATGGTAATGCATATGTTTTATTATGATTTATATCACTATTGACATATGCAGTTTTTCCTGCAAGTAATGTGGCCCTTGGACCAAAATGCAATGCAATTGCACATCCCTTGTAAATGGTTAATGGTTTAAGAAAAAGAAAAAGAAATGTAAGCATTTAAGCAATATAATAACAGAGATAAACCATACCATGTGTCACCGGTGCAAAAAACTCCTTATGAACTGTCTCTACCTGCCAAAAATCTGCTGGCTGTCTCATACTCTGTCTAATGGTGGTATTCACAAACATGGAATATTCTGAAACCATTTTGTGCAGTGGGGTATACACCCGTCTCCAAAAGAGTTGTCGCCTATCCATCTGTTTGGAATAACAGCTAATAACCTGACTTTCAATTAATCACTTGGCTTCAGAAGTCACTCATATGAAAGCTACAACCCTCCCGAATGAAAATATATGTACAAAATAAATTTCATGCACCAAAGAAAGATTGACCCTTTAATGAACACAGACAGGGCAGATTTTCACAAGACAAAAGTTTTGTCGCCTATCGAACATAATGTGAAAATGAGCAGATAAGTCACTTCAAAACACTTCAAATACGCAGATCGGGTGTCATACTTTATCACTGATTCACTCACACCTCTCCAGAAAATCAACTTTGGCCTTAGGTGTATGTTTAGGGTCATTGTAATCATGGAAAGCAACACAATGAAAATCAATGGAGTTCAATGAGAGATGGTGACATATTTCCTATTCGTAGAGCAATACATTTTTAACATCATGATGTAATCAATGATAAAAGCCCTCACACACCAGCAGCATGCATGCACCTCCACATAAGAGCTGTATCCCTCTCATGTTTGACTTTAGGCACCATGTATTTTTTTCAAATTCTTCATCTTTAACCAGTGGTGTAGTCTACTCTTTTATGGTGAGTGGGTATACTGTATATTTGAGCATTTTTTGAAGTGGGTATACTGTATATAGAACAATGGATAAATCAAATTTAAGTGGGTATAATGAAATCCCTGAAATTTAGAAGTGGGTATACTCCGTATACCCGCGTTCTACGTAGACTACACCACTGCCTTTAACACCAAAGAAGTCTCTCCCACTGTCCTGTCTCAAAAAAGCCAGCCAAGAGTATGTCAGGCCTAATTCTGACAAAAATGAAGGCTAATGGGACTCATACTCTGAAGTCAAGATCCCAAGATCAACCATTTTAGAACAGATAGCATCAAAACTATATGGTGTTGGAGATGAAGAATATGAAAAAAGAGAAATGGTGCATAAAGTGAAACATGGTACAGATACAGCTCTTATGAGGAGCTGCATGCATGCTGCAGGTGTTTTGAGGGCTTTTATCATTAATTAAATCATGAAGTTAAACATGTATTGCTCTACAAATAGTGAATATGTCACCTCTCATCTCTCATTGAACTCCATTGATTTTCATTATGTTGCTTTCCATGATTACAATGACCCTAAACATACACCTAAGGCCAAATTTGATTTTCTGGAGAGGTGATTAAGTATGACACCCGATCTGCGTATTTGAAGTGTTTTGAAGTGACTTATCTGCTCATTTTCACATTACGTTCGATAGGCGACAAAACTTTTGTCTTGTGAAAATCTGCCCTGTCTGTGTTCAATAAAGGGTCAATCTTTCTTTGGTGCATTTATACATTTATTCTTGTACATACATTTTCATTCGGGAGGGTTGTAGCTTTCATATGAGTGACTTCTCAAGCCAAGTGATTAATTGAAAGTCAGGTTATTAGCTGTTATTCCAAACAGATGGATAGGCGACAACTCTTTTGGAGACGGGTGTATAATATTCAATGTACCTCATTATAAATTGAAGGACAAGTGCACAATTTTGAACATTAAGCCCCTTTTTTAATTTTCTGCCATGCTTTAGAGTTCCATTTACCATTTATTTCATGTTTGCTGCTGTCTCTGTTATTTGGCCATTTTGGATTTTATCTCAACCGGATTTAGAATGGCCGTCTAAGTGCCTGCCCAAATCTGTTCTTAAAACCAAACTAACCATTTGTTTTCAAGAACATGCAACTCACCAAGTGTTCAGGGGTATTCACTGGTATTTTTTGTTAACATTTTTTGTTGTCAAACATGGCTTCTGTCGTGTTTTATGTAGCATTTTGTAAATATATATCTTTTTTTTTCATTCACAGAATGGCACATAAAAAAATGGAAGTCATATTTCACCTTCAGACGTGTTAGGGAATGCCAGTGAATACCCCTAACCACTTAGAAAGACTTTCAAAAACAAATGTTTAGGGTGGTTTTTAAAAACATATTTGGACATGCTCATAGACGGCAATTCTAAAGCTGGTAAATCCAAATTAGCCATATAACAGAGACAGCAGCAAAAAAAAAAAAAACATTGCAGACAACTCAGAAAAGGGGCTTCATGTTCAAAATAGTTCGTTTGTCCTTTAATATATCTACCGTCTCCCTCCTGCCTCACTCCTTTGTTGTTTTCAACACAGTTCTTACACAAGCCTTCAGTACACATTTTACACTTCACATCACACTGCTCAACCCTCCTCACCCAAGACATTTTGATGGTAAATATATTTCAATATATTAAAATATTCTTGTATTGTCTTGTCTGTGTGTATTCATATTGCATGACTAAAATAATAGCTACCTGCAAAACCTGCTAGCCTAGCCAAGCTCGCCTCGCCCTGTCAGTAAAGGACTCGATGTGGGTGTAGCACCGTAGCTCTTTAGCTCTAGCAAGCTAGAGCATAGCATTGTAGAGCAGCCCAACACTTTCATACTAAATTCAATCTATAATAGACCTAATTATGTACCCAATTAATACACAATATCAAAAATGTGTTTTTGTTACCTTGACAGACCACAGGTCCAAGCCAAAGAGCCAGAGGAAAGAGAAGAGAAAAACAGGCAACTGCTACAATCCGACAGATGCTAGCTAGCTGAAGCATGACTAAACACGTTTTGATGATCGCCATTTCCTTTTCCAGGTTGTTTTGCAATACAAAGCACTTCAAAAAGTTTCCAAAACAATCGGTTCAGTTGAGATGAGCTTAAAGATTGCTGATACACACTTTAGAACCTTGTAAAATGAATAATAAAAAAACTGTTCAGAGGATGAGAAGTTTAGATGGAGCGGCAACCTATCCGTTTTTCTTTTTTTGAAAGAATGGGAAAGAGGGAGGTACATAGGACACATCCAATCCCATGCGCATGCGCACACATGCGCACACACTCGCATGCGTGTGCACAGAACACACACACACACACACACACACACACACACACACACACACACACACACACACACACACACACACACACACACACACACACACACACACACACACACACACACACACAGAACATTAAAGTGGTACACTACTGTCTGCCACCACGTACATAGCAGCACCATAAACAAAGTTGTTCAGCCTGCCTGGCTGATTATGACTCATGGCAAAGAATGCTTATTCTCAGTGTCAGAAAAACACACCCCCTTTAAAAAAAAAAAAACAGTTGTAAGAGACCTCCGAGGTCTTCTTCGTTGCTTTATTTTATTGTTTTTCTCCTTTAATATTAATGATCTATGTTTAGTACTCACTGACCTGAACATACAGTATACAGTTTTCATATTTTGAAAAAGAATCTGCCTAGAATTGAACAAGAATTCCACTGTATCAACAAGGCCCAATCCATTAGCAAAAACAAAAGCTGGTCAATAGCTTAAGAATCTCAGTAATGTCATTGCAATGTTGTTATGATGTAGTTGAGTTTTTCTCAGCTAAAAGTGAGTCTGCACCATAGGGCTACGTAGCTGGGATGGGTGTAGAAAAAGAAAAGTGGATCTTACCCAAAGCATGGGTTACCTGAATGCACCATTACTGTATTTACAGGCCTGCATACTGCAACTTGTTGTCACACAATAGAGCTGGGGTTTTTTTGACGGCATGCAAGTCCTAATCTGATTTCCTTTCATGCCAGACCACAGTGGCAGCTGTGCAAATGAATGCAGTACTATGCAGGTAAATGTGGGAGTTCACATCAAGGGATGGTCATTGTCTAGAAGCATATTTCAGTTGGCTCGTCTCATACTAATGTACAGTAATGCTGAGGCCCGCCTTTGTAGGAAAAGGTAGGTCCGCACACAGCATTTCTGCTTCGTTTCTACTATTAAGTTTATACTCTGAAGCAGAAATGCAGTGTGCATCCTTGTACCGTTTCCATGTGGTGTTATTTTTGTCTGGCACCTGCCGCGTTCATTTCGATGTGCGTAGTAGGTAGCAGCAAATTGGGCGCCCTGTGTAAACTAAAAACACATATTGAATAGGTTGTTTGACACCTTAATTCCACCGTGGGTTAAAAAAAATGTCTGTACTTTCTTCATTAGCTCGGGGGAACACATTTCACTGATTCTTGAGAAAGTGGCTAAAACAGGTTGTAATCTTGAAAGAGAAAAACAAAGTGAATAATATGGTTTATCCTCGTAGACAAAGGTCTTGGCTTTTCAGAAATGCACAAGGCCAATCTCCCCATTTTCCATTTTTTTCAGAAATCAGGTTTTTCTCCGATCATACCTTGTTTTTTGTCAACACCGTCAGACACAATTAAAAGCAATAAAAAGTTTATTGATTTGGTTGCATATGTATCTGGAGTTTTTAAGTGATTGTGTGTGTTTTTTGGTTCACACATACGCCTTTAAATGTTGAAAATTCACTTTCATTCTATTTTAATACTGCTTCATGTGTTCTAATTTAAAAATATGTGCTGTCAGACAATGCTTACTTAATGGCTAAATAGATCAAACATTTTTTTGTAATTTCACAAATATTCGTGTAGGCTTAAATTTGCTATTACTTTGATAATTCAACAACTACAAAGGAAAATTTTGTAAGCACATTCATTTAAAATGTCCAAAACTTCTTCTTACGGTGGTGACTTAAGAACTGACGGTGGTGACAATAATCTGAAGGTGGTGAAAGTGACCTAATTATTACCTACATTTAGCAAAATAAATAGCCCTCTCAAGTCAATGACATCTGGCATAAACACTTTATTTTTGTGTGTGCACAGTATGTTTGTGCATGTGTTTTTTCTTCATTTGTTAGATACTCTAGGAAGTAGGCCTAGATTATTGAAAATGTGGCATAAACAGGTTTTAAGTTCCAAAATATAGAGGTGTATTATCATAGATGAAGGTCTTGGCTGTGCAGTGAATGTATTGGCCAAGCTCCCCATGTTTTACATTTTTCATAAAATGGGCTCTTTCTTGGTTTTGTCACCAGCGTCAGACAGAATTAGAAGTAAAAAAATAATTTACTGTATTTAAGTGAATTACTTTTACAATTCAACATAATTGTAGATACTTATTGGAAGCATATTCTTAAAACTTGTCAAAAACATGTAAAACACATGCTTTTTTGTGAACTACATCAGATGTCACCACCGTCAGGTTTTGTGACAAAAAACCCTCCAAATGCACCTCAGTGGCGGCTGGAGTATAGGTTTGGGGCACAATTATTACTAACATGTCTGGTAATGTTTCATTAACCAGCACAATTTAGTAAAATATGGAACAAGATGATGAGCGGAACAAAATCTGCCGGTGGTGACATCTGACGGTGTCTCTTTTACATATTGTGCATTTTTTGCTCACATTAGCCACTTCGTTTTCGCTCTGTTTCTTAGAGGCTTCATGACGCTTCTGAAAAAGTATATATAATTAACATTAATGTAACAATAATACTATTAAAACCCCCTACGGTGTTGACAGTTTATGGTTGGGACAGTACCAGTGTCCAAACAAATTATCAAATTGAGGAGAAATTAGTAAACTTACAGGAGCTTCAGTGATGGTGAAGTATTCAGTAGATCTAAAGGTTTGAAAAGGGGTCCTAAGTAATGACAATGACCTTGCGCATACCTGATTTTATTGTCTTTTTTAAAAAATCTGACGGTGGTGACTAATATGCTGGACACACTTTGAGCAATCAGAAAATAGTAGTAAATATTGCTTTACATGCACTATGTGCATATCTGCAGAACCACTTCAATATGGACTTTCACATCATGGTGATATTATTCAATAATATCAGTGATTTTTACATTTTAAGTCAATTGAAATGATGATGTCTGTCCTTGGGACAGCTGTTTTTACAGGGTGTGGGCAGGTTTATAGCCATGAAAAGTAATAAAATTACACTTAAATATTTCAAACGACTGTACATTTATGTAACAGACCCCTGTGTCTTTACCTGGATTCATTTTGTTCATGAAAATGTAGTTTATTTTCAACAGAATTGGCAGTTTATTGCAGAGACATGTTTTAGCCGCTTTCTCAATTCTGATGACAAACAGTGACTGTAGCCACTCTATCTTACATTATCTTACTCTAATTCCAAATCACATATCACACATAACAGTGTGTACGTACAACAGAGTCAAACGCTTTTCTTTCATTTTATTTGTAAATGAACACTAATAACCTCCAGCAGTGTTTGAAGGGACAATAGGTGGGAGAGGAGATCTAGGCGCTCTAGCTTGGAGACTGTACAGTATGTCTACAACAGTATCCATATACACTGTAAAACATCAAATGAGCAGCATTTAACCGTTATAGTAGGCCTATACACAACGTGAAACAAACTAGTGACCCGCCCAAACACAAAGTTTTGTTTAATTATTGTAGCACAGTAGAGTAGCCTATTACAAATAACTTCGGCACACTCAACCCTGCACTCCTGTTCCATTTCCTTTAACCACAGACACTGCCGTGTGAGGTTCCCACTCAAACTAGGCCTTTCCCTCATGCTGTCAGATATACACGCAGGTTGCAGCCACACACATAAGGGCCTCCACTCAATTCTATAGCAACTATACCAGCGGGTGCATCAGGCTACTGTCAGGGGCATGGTACAAAATTCACACGCATATCCCACATAACAGCATGACAGCAACAACAGCAACAGCAACAGCAACAGCAGCAACAACAACAACAACAACAACAACAACAACAACAACAACAACAACAACAACAACAACAACAACAACAACAACCACCAATTATGCATGGACCCTCTTCTCGGGCAATTTATACACACCTGCATGATGTAATTTTAGTTAATGATGGCAAGACAATCTTAACTTTTAACAGAGGGTTAAATAAATGCCAAAGGCTAATGGTTCACAAGAGCCACATACAGTAGAAAGGCAGGTGATAGACCATTTAGGAAAGATGAGGGTTCATGTTCACAATATTCATAAATAAAAGGAAATAGATCAGGAAAGTGAGACCTCTGCCTTTTAGTGTGAGGGAGCAATGCAGGTGCAAAACACTTACATGGCTGCTGTAACTGCAGCGTCAGTTCTCAAAACTCCTATGGCATGCTGCACTCTATTGGCCAAAAAGAGTAACTACAGATACGTTAATACGTTACGACACGTTTACTCCATGGTAGTGGAGTTATAGGGATGATACTTTAATACTTTACAAGTAGTGATAAACAATGGTTAAAAATCAAATCAGATGTCATGATGTCAATTTCCAGTCTAAACCCAATGTCGACAGGTATATTAAGCATGCACATGTATACGTAGTAGGCCAATATGTACGAAAATAAACAGAAAGAACAATGAAGATAGATACAATTAGGCCTTTATTTCCTCATAAATGATGTCTCTTTTATAGTCTCATCTATACTTTTATGCTCCGCTCTTTTATATTTTTATATATACAGTAGAGGATCTTAAGTAGCCTATTTACACAAGTAACTACAGTATACACACTAGATATAGTATACTTACAGTATGTACAAAAATAGCCATACAGTATACACAGAAATGCATGTTAGATACCAGGCGCGGAGTGGCCATCGGGAGATCGGGGACTTCTCCCGGTGGGCCGCGGCCGCGAAATATTTTACAACGGCCGTATTATGTTCTCAGCCGGCCCCAAAGTCTCAGCTGACCCAGCATCGAAACTAATGCTAACTAGCTACAACTCAATTCTTGATCTTTCAAGAGTTGACTCACCAGTATGTATACCGTTTACCCGACCGCAACACCTCAGTGACGGTGTCAAACAGTAAATTGACCACACCCCTTCTCTACTGATAATGTTCATACACCGTAGATCGCGGAAGTTTACTAGATCTTAGTAACATAGTTTCGTTTTCAGTATTTCAAGAACCTGTGATATTTAGATTGGTTACCAAGGAACGGAAATATTAGTCAGTTGTGATTTATTTTCCGATTTCCACATGACTGTTACAGTTTACAGTCTGCCACTCCAGATTCTCTTGTTCTGTGGTTATTGACTTGGGTTACGAACATACTCCACCAAGTGGTAAGGAAGTGAACTGCAGCTAAGCAGGAAAACACGTTGTACATGTTTTGATGGCATTGGTTTGTTAGAACTAGAGGTATATCTCATTACAGTCGAAATAATGGTATATCAAACATACATTTATATATGGCACATTTAGGATGTAGCCTATGTAATGTCTGAAGAAATGGAACAAATAATTACCACACAAGAAGATTCTGATGTGAGCAGTGCTGGGTGTGTAGCCTAAACTGTGGATTAAAATGTAATTGCAAGAAACAAAGACATTTGCTGCGACGAAGACAGCGTTTTAAGGTAGGCCTACACCGTTTGGTTATACATTTTGTTGACTTATGGTTGTGCTTTGAAGTAGCTAGGTTTGGCTTATTTGCTGCATGGTGGGTTTATTGCACAATGTAGACAGACTTTTTGTAAACTATAGGCTACTATAGGCCTACTATATTTTGTAAGCCTACTCTTCTAAAAATCCCCACACTCTTTGTGCCCATGCTCATCCGTCTTCCTTAAACGATATTTCAATTTCAAACTGTCAAAATGACAGTGGAGTGCACATTTGCATGGAACAGTAGCGTGATGTAGCCTAACCTAGTAGGCCTATGAATACTTTGGACTGTGATGATGGCTCCAGTGGTGTAGTCTACTTTTTGAAGTGGGTATACTGTATATTTGAGCATTTTTTTATGTGTACTGTATACATTTGTGCTATTGTAAATAATGGATCAATCCATTTTAAGTGGGTATACTGCAATCCCTGACATTTTGAAATGGGTGCGTATACCTGCGTTTTACATAGACTACACCACTGGCTGTGCATTTCATCAAGGTGTAGGCTAAATTCTCCAATTCAGGTTGATATTTTGACTACACTAATGTTCACATGTAGTACGACTGCAGATTTCGTGGCTTTTGTCTTTTTGGTTAGGAAACCATGTTGTTCGCTTTTTTTTTTTGTTTGTTTTTTTTTTTTTTTTTTTTAAAGAGGGCCGCCAAGGGGAAAATTCTCCCGGTGGGAAAAGGTGGGCCACTCCGCCCCTGTTAGATACTGACAGGTTCTGCTTTATCCAGTCATTTAATTTTATACTTCACATTTGGTCATGTGCACGAAGGCAATTCACATTGCAACTTGTTCAACAGTGCAGCGTCAGTAGGAATAAATAGGAACATGTCAAATCAAAATCTCAAGAAATGCTTTTAAAAAGACACGTGCACGCACACGTACACACACGTACACACACACAAAGACACACACACACAAGTGCCTAACACAACAGACTCACCTCAGCAGTTAACATTGGTTGGTGTGAGATTTTTCTAAT
This sequence comes from Engraulis encrasicolus, assembly GCF_034702125.1. Lineage (NCBI taxonomy): Eukaryota > Metazoa > Chordata > Actinopteri > Clupeiformes > Engraulidae > Engraulis > Engraulis encrasicolus. The sequence goes on from NC_085869.1 coordinate 11,066,411, forward strand.
TCGAGTGATGTTTCTGTACGTATGCAACATTTAGATTTCTGTGATGCCTAATAATATTGACCTTGACTTTTATGAAATATTACATAACATGCAAGTATACTCTGCACTTAACCGTCTGGCAATGCTCATCCTTCACTTGAGTTTCAAAGAGAGGTCTTGAGGCCAAACACCAGCAAGCTGTGGATACAAAACACAGCTCCTTTAGTTCACAGCACAAATATCAGGTAGGCTAGTAGTTTTGCTGGAATGTTCATAACACGTTAAGTATAGCCTCTTTCTGTCCTGGCAAGCCTGTAAGGTCCTTTACAGACCAGAATGGAGAAGCGGGGCAGGGCGGATGCGATTTTTATCTGTGGGGGCGAAAATACATGGAAACAGATCTGACCTTCCACACCAACACGGTAGTAGTCGGGCAGTAGCAGAGTGGGAGACGGCCCCGTGCCGCGTTGCATTTGGGAAAATCCAACTCGAGCGTAATTTTGACAGTGGTGGCCGGCGGTGTCCCGTTGAATCGAATGGCAAAGTGGCAAGGGGGGTTGAATAGGACTGGCCGCTCAAGTCGACACAGTCAGAGTGAAAGGCTGAGTAGAACACACCCGCCGAGACCCGCCGTCTTCTGGCTGCCGCCACGCCACGCTCTTGTGTGTAACTGGCCTAACATGAAAAGTCTGGCGCCACACAGCTCAGAAAGCTGAGGGCTGCGGGTTGGGCCAAGCTGTTAACTGCCTCTGCTTGCTATGAAAAATCATAGAAAACGCAACCCTCTCTAATGATTCAAACAAGGAGGGAACCCTCATGTTGTGATTGGGGGGTTGGTTTGCTGTCCTTTTGTGCCTGGTATTCAACGGTACAGCACTAGACCAACTTGCCAGGTTGTCTGTTTATGAATTTGTGATAGGGTGAGGCACATGTGTCTTAGAAACTGAATGGGCTACAACTAGCCTAGTGTGACCTGCCCATAATACTTCTCTTCATTCGTATTCATGATCTGGAGGTTCTTAGACCTGACGCCATTAGAAGGGCGGGAGGATTGCACTCAGTTCTGGTTTGAAACGATTGAATTGAATTAGACGACTAAACCCTCCCCCGAAAAGGCCCTCCCGAACACAAATAAAGAGAATTCTGTGAAAGAGGATTATGGGCGGGTCGGATCACCTACAACTGCAGTACAGTCAGGGGCGTCGCTAGAGCTATTTCACAGGGGCACGTACCTGGGTATTGATTTGCTGTGCCCCGGTATGAGTTTCACAACCTTGCTACCTTGGAATTTAGCTCAAGTTTAGCATACGGAGTAATCTACAGAATGTGCATAAAAAAGTGCTAAAAAAATAAATAATTAATTTACAAGGTTTTTAAAATAAATAAGCGCAAAAAAAATTCCGCTTCGCGCGCTCACATTATCCCTAGGTACCCTACTGCTCCTGTATAACATTGAGGCAGCTGACGCCCCTGAGCGCAGTAAGTTTGGAAGAGCACACAGTAAATCTTACAGTGTCAATTCAACACTTAGAACGCTATTCTGATTGGTTTGGTTGTCAATTTAACTGCAAAGTGTCCGGTGCAGGCTGTAGTTCAAATGAGAGAGCATTCTGCCTCCAACCATACTGGAGAGAGGGGGCATTGTCATACCAGCATTGTTATGACCTTACAGTGAGTCTTGAGTGTCTGATTAAGACTTGTTGGGCATCACCATTTCTAGTGACAATAAAGTTATAAAAGATGCTGTGCACAAAGTTAGTGTTGCATTACTGAGACGTATGAGTAACTTACCAGCCGTGTCTAAAAAGAATCCTCCCCGAATCCTCCATCATCTCTTGTTGGTCCGTTATCTGTCAAATATCGTAATAAACACAGACTAAATTATTACTTACGCATTTTATGTTGTGTAACATGTTTACCATGATAAAATAGCAAATAGGCCTAATTAAATAGATGTTCATGTAGTAGTGCTAGAAGTACGAATAGTACTACTAGTCTACTATTAGTAGCAGCAGTAGTAGTATCTTTTCCCATGATGGGGGAGCCGTGGCCTAGTGGTTAAGGAGATAGGCTTTAAGATCAGAGGGTTTCAGGTTCAAATCTCACCCTTCCACTCTCTACTTCACTTCATGGCTGAGGCGCTTTTGAGCAAGGCACCTAACCCCACACTGCTCCAGGGACTGTAACCAATACCCTCTGCTTAAAATAGCTGTAAGTCACTGTGGATAAAAGCGTCTCCCAAGTCTACAGTTGAGGACGATATTATTAGCCCCCCTCCTGAAATTAGACATTTCTCTTGATTTCTCAGTAAGAATTACCATTATTCACCGTTTCTGTTATTCTGGAAACAAATACACTGATGGAGATAATGTTCAATGAATTGAATTTGGATTTTTCTATTGTTACGATGAGTTTAAACAAAAAAGGGCAAAAATGACAAGGACAAAATTATTAGCCCCCTGATCATTATGGCGCCATTTATTAACCAAAACTGACAACAGGCTCTGATAAGTTGTTACCTACACTCTAAGAAAATTTCCCTGCAAAATAACGGCAGTTACTGGCAATTATATTTACCTGTAATTCTACTGTTATTTCACACCAAAAATCAAATACAGCTCATTGCTGTTTAATGTATCACAGTATATAGCATTTTTTCAGCAGCAATTGAACTGTTAAATAACAGTACTCTACAGAAAAATAACAGTACATTTCAGTTAAAAAGTTGAATTGTACTGTGTGATGACAGGCAAATACTGGGTCATAGTTGTATTCATGAATATGGCCATGGCAACTTCCCACCCCACCCATCATTCTCCATAACTGTGGTACCCTGGCCATGTTACCACCCCCACCCTCCCATCGTTCACCATGACTGGAGTGCCTTGAGCATGATACTATGGCGCAATGCTGTATTGAGAAAATGGTTTGCGGTGGTCCTTTGAAAGTGTGTGCATGAATAAAATTTCAGAGTACGCAGTGCTATGTTACAATGATAGTGTGCAAGGTGGGCTTTTTACTGTATCTCTTGATGAGCCAATGATAAATATAGCATTGGTCAGTCTTTAAAAAAATATTTTGCACCAAGTAGCACAGCAAACAAGCAGCACTACAAGCTAGCTCTCAAAGCAATGCCTAATTTGCAGCAGGCACATTATATGCAACAATGCCACAAATGATGCCACATACAGCAAGCTTTCACAAAGAGGAAAGTGTGCAAGCATGTAAGCAAGCTTGTAGGCAAGCTTGTAGGCAAACAAGTGCTCTGCTGTGCCATGCAGGCCAGCCAGCAGGCAGGCACGCAACTGAAGTGTTGATAGTCCAGATTTATATACAGGTGCAAGAGTACCATGTGACCAGAGTCATCAGGCCCTTGGCAGGTGACGCCCGTAATTGAATAATGGCATAACAGCCCTACTCAGGTGAGGCCAGCACTGATTAAGCAGATTGGTTTAGATGGGGCTGCTTGTTGCAAGAGTGTTACAAGTTCTTAAAATGTTTCAGCCATTCACACTTTCATCACTATCAAAATGCATGTGCTACACACACTTTGCTGCATTTCCTTAGAAATTGTTTCATCATGCTTGATAGTATCAGATAATCTTTAATCAGTCAGAATGACTTCAGTTCTTCAGGTGGTATTGACGTTTGATGGTGATCATGGACAAGTGGAGGATGAATGGGTTTCAATGGTGCTGCCTAAAATAACTTGTTATTTTCTAGAGATGCACCGGATCCGGTTCCGGTTCCGGATCCGTCAGGATAATAGAGTTTTTCACAGGGTCCGGGTCCGGCAGGATCTTAAGCAGTGGATCCGGTATCCGGCATGTTGCCTAAAAATCAGGGTCTGGTGCATGTCTAGCCTAGGCTTTTCAGTCTTTCACAACCCCAATCACTGCATGGAGTGAAATCCCTTTGGAAGCGGCTATTGCAGGCAGTGTGGCAATAAGCCAATGAGTCTAAAAAATAGTTTGCGCCAACGTAATAAAAAGGGCCCACGTGTGCGAGTAGACTATATGTTTCGACCCTTTTGTAGGATCCGGTATCCGGTTCCGGATCCGGCAGGATCTTATTCAGTGGATCTGGTATCCGGCAGGATCCTAAAAATCAGGATCCGGTGCATCTCTAGTTTTTTCCACAACGGCAAATACTGCTATTGTGCAGTACTTACTGTTTATGCTCAATATGTGACTCAAAGTAATATTTTCACAGTAGTTGTCTGTTTTTTCGAAAAACAGTAGAATGCTGTTGCAGAATTGCCGTAAATAAACAGCTATTTGTTACAGTGTAGGTTGGCTCGTGCCCCACTAGGGATTTTGGCCCATTTCTTCACTGCAAAGTGTTCTAGCTGGTCCAAATCGCATGGATGCTGAGCATAGACATTAACCACAGACTCTCAGTGGGATTGAGAACTGGACTATGAGCGGGTGATTCCAATATCATGGTTTTAGTGTCCTTGAAGAACCTCTGAACTAATCTAAATGTATACTTTGGGTTACAATGTTGTTGGAAGACCCAGCAATCCAGATTCAGACCCAGACTCCCTGTGTCTGAGGCTGAATAACAGACTAAACTTGATGCCCTTCCACTATGTGTAACTGTGGAAACTGCTTAGCCTCATTAGACCAAAGAAGCATTGGACACCTGCCTAGATGATTGTTATTGACCTGGCCTCACCTGGAGGTTTTTTCCCCCCCAAGAAAGACAGTTGATAGGGCTTGTCATCATATTGGGCTTTGGGGCCATCATCACAGAAGAATCCCTTTACTAAAGGCAGTGCATATCAGAGTGTTATTGAGCTTTGCCTGTGAACATTTGAAAGTCAAAAATGAGTTTTGAACGTCTCTGCTTTCATCTGATGATATTCAATTGCACCTGCTTTGATGCATGAATTCTGCTTCTGTCAGGTGAAGAAAGGGATAGGCCTTGAATCGTTATAAGATGGTTTCCACAATTAAACATGGTGGTGGATGCATCATTCTGTGGCAGCCTCAGCCACAGGAAACCTTGTTTGGGTGTACGGCACCATAAAAACTGAAAATTATTATAGAATGTGGAAAGTGACCTTGCAAAAATATGCTCATAGAGGGAGTTAAGATCTTCACTGGATCTTTCAATAAGATAATAACACAAAACTTGCATCCAAAATAGTTCAAATGTTCTTCAAGGATACTAAAACCATGGTCATGAGTGGTTCAGACCTCAATCCTTTAGATAGTATTTGAAGAGTGCTGAAAATGAATGTCCATCCTCAACATCCATGCAATTTGGACCAGCTTAACTATTTGCAATGAAAAAAATGGGCCAAAATCCCTGGTAGGACATGTGCCAACATAGTTAACAACTAATCAAAGTGTCTGGTGTCAATTTTTGTTCATAAATGGCACTGTATTGACTATTAATGATAAGGGGGCTAATAATTTTGTCCTTGCCATTTTTACACTTTTTTGTTTAAACTCATTGTGAAAATGGAAAAGTCCAAATTTATCTTATTGGATACTATCTCCATGGTGTATTTGTTTCCAGAATAACACACATTTATTCATAATGATCATTCTCAATGATCAATGAAGAGATATGTCTAATTTCATGAGGGGGGCTAATAATATCGTCCTCAACTGTAACACATTATGAATTAAATAATCTTTGATTGCATTATGCTGTTAATACAATTTAATAGTTTTTACCATTGGTCCGTCCTGCTTCATATCCGTGTTTGGTTGAACGTCTGCACATGAATATACCTACAGCTAAAACAAATGACAATGATGTGTTTAAAAGATTTTTCATCTAGTAAGGATAAACCAATGCATACATTTATATGTTCTGCTTTGTTAGTTACAGTATGACATCAAACATCATTGACATAATTGTTATAATAAAAGATGTGAATTTAACCATTAAATCAATTTCCTATGAATCAATCACACAGCCATCAATACAATGACAGAGACACCAGACAAAATTAAAGCCAGTCACCTATTATAGCAACCAAAACGATCAAGCTGGCCAGCACAGTCACAGCAATAATGATCACGGTTCTGGTTTGCAATTCTGTAAAGCAAAGAGAAAAAAGTGTTAATAAAACATGCTAATAATATTGCATATTCAGGCGGGTCTCCTTACAACAAGAACACGATCATCATCATCATCATCATCATCATCATCATCATCAACAACAACAACACTGACCTAATGGAGGGAACAGCTCTTTGTAACTGATGCTCCTGGTTTCCGAGCTGAGTGGGTTGCTGAAGTTGCAGGTGTAGGTCAAGTCCAGCGTTTCATTCTTCTCCACTTGTAGTATAGAGCCAGGTGTGTTTCCCCCCTCATCATCAGTCCAGGTGTACTCAGTGTAGCTGGTGTCGTTTCCTTCACAGGTCAGGTTGCAACTACTGTAGTTACACTCTTTGGTGATGCTTGGCTCAGAAACGAGTTCTGTGTAGAGAAAGAGAGTTGTATAGTAATCCTATATTTAGTGAATGAGAGAAGTCCCTCCTCCTTCTCCCAGCTGTGAAGTAACTGTGTGTAGTGTTTGGAGAAGTTGAACTAGTAAAATTTCAAAGGCTAAAAATTGAATATCAACACCACACAAAGCAAAAAATAAAAGAAATACGTTGATATGCAAGAACTTGCTTAAACATTAACAAGTCTTTGTATCTTCTTTGTATGCTTATTATGCCCCCCTCACACCCATCCTGAAGACGCCTCAAAAATGAGGAAAAAAGCACTTACCTAATACATTGAGCTGAAATGACGACGTCTCCTTCTCATTAATGAGAAGCGTGTATTGACCTCCACAACTAGGCTGCAGTTGAGAGATGGTTAGAGCCCAGGTTTCATTGTTGAGCTCAGCAGGGCAGTTAGAGGGAAATATAAAGTGCTCGTCCACATCCCACTCTGCAACCTTGTCCAGGCCCCAGTTCCACAGGACTGACGTAATTTGAACATCTGGGACTACACCAGTAAGTTCAATGGAGCCGTTCATCAAAGCATATTTCATAGTATCAACTGAAAATGAAAAGGAGAAAATGGTTTGTGTGTGCACACTAGCACAGAGAGAGATAGAAACACACACAAACATAGACACGTATGCACACATGCACGCATGCAGGCATGCACACACAAACACACACAAACACAACTTGTGAAGCTCTCCTCGCACATACGCGCACGCACACAGACGCACACGCACACAGACGCACACGCACACAGACACACAGAGACACATACATGCACACACACAACTTGGGAAGCTGTCCTCCTATAGCAATGCAGTATTGTCACTTGTCATTTAAACGAATAAATAAATACAATTTTAAGATGCATTTCATGAGTAATTCACCTGCTTGGGTCACATGAAGCAGCAGTAGTAACAAGGCCAGCTTCATTGTGCGCGTCAGTCATACCTGAAAGAAACACAGACTTCAAAGGCATATATGCTAATGAACATGAATTTTCACTAGTTTGCCCTTGAGTGCTTGGTGTACAATATGCATGAGTGGCATGCTGGCTGGCCTCTGTCCTAGGATGTTTAAAGCGGAGATCATGCGGGATGAGATCCGCTTCCACCCCCATTGTATAGAGGAGTAGCTGGGTGTTCTATTGAATAGGAGGAGTAGGGGGAGGTGGTGGGAAAATCTGGAAAGCCTTCGCGCAAGACAGGTGAAAGGGAAAGGGGGGGTTTAATAAATATCTGCAAAGGCGGGAGCAAGTAATGACAGCTGTCAATCACTCGCAGGCTTCCTCCCAAACCATGTTTATATATAAACAACATTTATAGGTGTCATAACTATTAAGACTTCACACTTAGTTTATCATTTTGTAACCACACAAATTTTCATCTGTAAACCATTTGTAAACACACACACACACAGCACGTTAGAATTATTAAATGCACAATTAATGCTCTGATGTTATTAGACAGTACAAAAACACCTTATCTTTCTTTGATTAAGGGGTTTGTAAAGTGTTAAGTGTTCTTGAGGTCACTCACAGCACGGCAGATAACACCTACATAGTCTAGTTCAGTGAACTTTGGCCTGGTGCTCTAGTTTGATTGCCCCACCCTCCATTTACTTTCTCAGTCATGTCTCTGACACACCCAGATTAGTGTGTACCAGAGAGAGTAGAGAGAGAGAGGTTCCATTGACCCATTGTTTCCGGGTTCTATTATTAGGCAGACCTAGGCAGACCTAAGGACTGTTCTATTCAATGCTAGGAGTAGGCCTATTATGACACGCCCCTTTAGGCAGACCGGAACCTGGTCATGTTAGGTGCCCATAGCAACCTATTACATTGGCATATGAATCTCTGGTGTATACAGTGTGTAGAAAGCACATGTCCATATTGTAAATCACTCAGTATGGCTGCTGCACAGAGGTAAACAAGATGGTGGGGTCAGTGACAAAACGGTCAATGATCAAAGCAGTTGTATTTACTGCTGTGTAATATAATTTATTCATTCATTCATTTTTTTTCTAATCAAACCCTGGCTTTGGTTTACGTAAGTGTTGTGTTCACAACATCTCACAGGCTTGCCGTATGTCTGTGACACTGGCATTACAATACATTACCCCGGGACTAATGTGTAAACTTGCATTATATCTATTTGTATACGCAGCACAGTATACTGTATGGCTGCATGAATGATTCTTCATCTGATGAAGAAATTTAGTGTGTTTGGTAAAAATCATTGAATACTATTAAAACCCCTTAAGACGCGGCTTTATACATTTGTTGTTACCAGTATGGTAATGACCAAGTCGTGGTGCATTACTAAAGGGCCTGTGTTGTGTCATAGTATTGTAGTGCTGTGGTAGTTACATTTCAATGACTATTACAGCGTGCCACTGGAGGTACGGCGCGCATTAAGGGGCTACTGCAGGCATTTGCTACAATAGAGGCCTATAGCCCAGACCACACGCCACAGAGCAAACACAATCTCAGTATTATAGTGACTTTTATAGGTGTGTTAAAATTACCGACCTTGATCTTTCACCTACAGTACAAATCCTATCTGGGAAGTAGGCTACATTTGATTATGTCGTTCTTCCAGTCTGTCTAGTCTGGGTACATAATTGTAACACTGTTGCCGAGAGTCAGTGTAAAAACCTCTCCACTCACTCCATTACTGTAGGTCTTACTGTGTCTGTTACAGTTGAATATGATCAATACTAAAGGCCAACATGTTTGTATTAAACGAAAACACAAAAGTGGCAATTGCACTGTCTTCTGTGTAGCCTGCACTGTCTTCTGTGTAGCTTGCTCATGTCAAAGTCTCTGTTGCATGGAAAGCCAATGACAGAGATGGTTGTAACAAACTACATACAACCAGCAATTCAACATAGTAGATTATTTCACAGCAATAATCCAGACCATAGTCTACACCCATCTTTTTTCCACAAAGGGTGTACACCCAAAGACGAACCAAATACTAACGTTCACATTCTTTCATGCAAACTTCAAAAACAATCAGAAACAGTTTCTCTTCTGTACATGGAAGTTGCTTTGGAGCGACAACTACGTGTAATGTAATGTAATGTAATGTAATGCATTCATGTCAATGTACAGTACGAGTTGTACTTAGACATTCACTTACCATAGAAGACAAACCCAAACTGGCTGGGAGGCTGGTTGTTTCATTCACAAGAAGTGAAGTTCATGAAAATGCAAAATAAAAATAGAAATCCATGGACATAAGACATAAGTAGGACAGTATTCCTAAATGTCAGTCGCTTCCCTGATTGGTGAAACGAGTAAAATGTGTCTGGATGTTCTTGTCATTCCAGTTCTGTGCACTAGACAGAAACTGCTGGGTGGATATGGGCTGCACCCATGACGTGTGAACTTTGATGCCTGCTGTGTTTTGCATGACAACAGGGCCGGCCAGGCATGCATGCACTTGCTTGGAAAAGGAAAAAAAGTTTACTGTGTGTGCGTGTGTGCGCGCGCGTGTGTGTGTGTGTGTGTGTGTGTTTGAGGCTTGTGAAAAATTCTGAAATTCTGAATTTAATTCAATTCAGGAAGACGAATTGAATGTGAATTTGAATTGACTCCACCCCCCTATAGTATGTTGAATAAAACCTGAATTTGAATTACAGGAAATTAAATTGTAATTCAGTGTTACCCTCTCTTGCACTTACACCCGGCTGCTGTCCCCCTGAGCAGTCCCCCTGAGCAAGACAGTTCATCCCATATTGCTCCAGTGACTAAACCTTGTCAATCTTAAAATTAAAAAAAAAAAAAACGGTAACACTTAAGAGCAGGGTTCATACAGTATCAGCACTAATATGATTGTCTGCATGCCCGCAGTGCTTTGTGTTGCCTGCAGATGGTACCAAAACACAACATGACATCATTGGGCTATTAGGTGAGATGGCTATCTCTGATTCAGGAGAGGCTCTAGACGAAAACTAGGGCAGTAATTTGCTGCCACATTGTAAATGTATTACAATGTCTCAATCATGACACAAGCTTTTCACTGCAATTTTGGTAATTTATATGCATCACAGACTTCCCGAAATCACATATATAATGCATTGAAGGGTGTAGATTCAAAATATGATGTTTAAATGTAAAAACATATCTTTACCATTTGGTACTCAACGCATGGGTATGAAATACGTACTTAGTATTCAATGTGTTAATCATAACTATTTACAATGATTCTGATAAAACTAAATACATCTTCAGACAACAAACTTCAAAAAGAGACCAAATTCATCACCCGAGTCTAAAAGGCAGGGCTTCAGTGATCCTTTAGGAAAGAAGTGCATTTGTCAGCCATTTCCTCAGGCAAACCACTAGGAATGTTATTTGCTCAGGTCTAAAAACTTGTTCCTAACATCTTTTAACAGTGTAATCCTTTGGTGTGTCCCATATTGGTGAGCTTTGTACACAGTAAATTGTGTAGTGTTAAAATAACACTTAAAGAGTTAAAATTAACACTGTTCTAGTGTCTATTTGGTCCTGCTCCAGATCAGTGTTAAACACTGGTGTTAGATTTATAGTGTTAAGCTAACACTAAAAAGAGTAAAGCAGTTTCGGGGGGCACCCTACTAACATTTTTTAGTTCTAAGCAGGTTCCTGGAACACAAGCCCAGTTTAGTTCTGTGTACGTCCCCAGAGAGTCATGTTTGGTTATTTTTCCGTTCTCACTTGGTTGGCAGGAAAGTTTAATTTTCGTTCCTAGAATGTATGTGTAGTTCCCATTCCGTTCCCTTATTGTTCTCTCACCATCACTTTATTCCTGTTCATGTCATGTTTGTTCCCTTGCCATTCCCATATGGTTCCCTTAACCTTGTTGGTTGCATATTTGGTTCCTTAGACATGCTCCTGATGTTCCCCCAACCTTGTTTATTATTGTGAATGTGTTTTGGTCCTGCCCCACTATCTCTCACCATAGTTGAGGTACCCTGATCATGGTAATTAAGCACCTCCCATCCTCCACCATGACTGAAACACCCTGCGCCTGGAATCAGGGTGCCACACTGCTCTCCAAATGTAATGATTAAAGTTGCTGAAAACATGTATGATGTCTATATTTTAAAGTTCAGTCTATGCTGTACTGCACCACAATGTGAGAGCAATTTCAGCTGAGTATGTATGAACACAATCTAGTGGGGATTAATACCAAATGTTTTCCTTAATGAAGTTTAAAATATAACCATACCATCTACTTCAAGTGCACAATGGAGCAAGCAATGTAACATGTGCTGTTACTGACTAGCTCACAAAGCAAGGCACAAGATGTAGCTAACAAATGCCATAAGCGCCTTTAGCTTGCTTGCAAACATCAAGTGCACAATGGAGCAAACAATGTAACATGTGCTGTTACTGACTAGCTCACAAAGCAAGGCACAAGATGTAGCTAACAAATGCCATAAGCCAAAAGCGCCTTTAGCTTGCTTGCAAAGCAGGTAAACAAGCGCTATGCTGTGCCATGCTGACCAGCCAGCAGGCAGGCAGGCAGGCAAATATTTAAAGCACTGTGACAGTCCAGGTTTATATACAGGCTCAAGAGTACCATGTGACCAGATTGATTAGGAGTTTTTCAGGTGCAAGCAATTGAGTCATGATATACCCTAAGTAATTAGGTTTGGCCAGGCGCTGATGGACAGATTGGTTGTGAGGGGCCTGCTTGTTACCGGCAAAGGTGTAACAAGTTCTCAAGTTATTTCTTTCACTCAACACATCTTTTGTGTGATGTTGTGTGCACAGCCAAACCTTAGATCAACCCAACCAAGTTGAGTTAAATGAATGAAATGGAATAATAAAAAAAAGATTGTGTACATGATTAAATCTGGAGGAAATACTGTTACTAATATGTAGACGTATATGATTTAATCGGGTGGACAGTCATCATTGCTTATGCTCTGAACAACACAGTATAAACAAAGTTGGGGGAACATCAGGAGCACGTCTAGGGAACCAGACGTGACCAGACCTATAATGTAACCATCAAGGTTATGGGAACCATATGAGAACGATGAGGGAACAAACATGAAAAGCAATAAAGGTACGGTGAGAGAACGGCGAGGGAATGGAATGGGAACCACACATATATCGTTCTGGGAAGTTAAATTAAACTTTCCTGGCAACCCTGTGAGAACCGAAACGGAACCAAAAATTACGTATCCGAAACGTATCCAGAACCGAACCGGAACCAATGGCTGCTTGGTTTTTACTGTAACCAAAGGGAACGTTTCTAGGTGGTAGATTTTGGTTTGGTAATAACCCCAACCTTTAGAGAACCAAAAGTCAAACGTTCTCTTTACGTTCTCTGTTACTAGGGCATACAATGGCGCAGACAAACTCCATCACCTCGAGGAGGCGGGGGCTCTCTGGAGTACTTCTAACTCCACACAATTTAACAACTTCATTTGTCACTGACACTGGAGAGCATCTCACTCCATTTGGTGTTGGAATTACTCCAATAGTGTTAATAAGCCTTAACACTGCAAAATTAACACTGGCAAATTTACTGTGTAGTCTTGCTTGATTCACTTGATGGACAGATTTTACTGATTGCAAGTGATTCTAACATTGTAAGTGTCTTTTATGCGGGTGACTACTTACAGGTGTCTTTCATTCAGATGACAAGTTGATTAGAGCTGCTCTTATGGGACCAAAGTTCTTAATGATTGGAACGAGGGCTAATGATTATTTCTCTCAATGAAATACAAATCAATTCATATAGATTCATACAAGTCATTGGTAATACTTCATTTTAGAGATACATGCATCTATTAGCACTAATACATACAATGTCCCTGTATAAGTAACTTGTAAGGCATGTACAAAGCTTATTCAAACATTTGTTAGGCATGTATTCGCAAATGTCTTGTTCATGCACAATAAGGGATTTATTACCAATTCAACCTTAGTAAGGACCTAGTAGGCCTTAGCATTTGCTTAGACTTAGTACATGCCTTACAAGTTACTTATGCAGGCATTAACATTGTATGTATTAGTGCAAATAGATGTGTCCCTAAAATAAAGTGTTACCAAGTAATTTTCTCGATTTTCTTTGTGATATTTTGTCTCTCCATCTTAGAATCCACCGACCATTAAAGTTATTGAATGCTCATGTCAATTAGTGGGAAAACCAACAAAATCAGCAAGGGATCATACTTATTGCCACTACTGTACGCACATATTCTGCCCTGCTTTGTCGTCAGTCATTTAATGAAATTTGTAGGCGCACTAGGCAAGGCAAGGCAAGTTTATTTATATAGCGCATTTCATACACAGGTGCAACTCAATGTGCTTCACAAAGTTAACAAATGTAAATGAAAGGAAACAGGGAAGAAAGAAGGAAATGAATTAGAGTCAAAAAGCATTTAAAAACATTAAGATAAAACATAAGGTAAAAATAATAATAAAATAAAATAAAATAAAACAAATTAAATAAAAAATAAAAATAATAAGAATAAGTAATTTAAGCTAGGGGAAAGCATCTGAGAACAGCTTTGTCTTGAGTCTAGATTTAAAGCTATCAATAGTGGGTGCATTTTTTATGTCATCTGGAAGCTGGTTCCAAAGCTTTGAAGCATAGAAGCTAAAGGCTGCCTCTCCACACTTTGTTTTGACTTTTGGAATCACCAGCAAATTCTTCTCCGTTGACCTTAGTGACCTAGTTGGTGCATACAGCTGAAAAATATCCAGTAGATATGTGGGTCCCATTCCATTTAGTGATTTAAACACAAGTAGCATAGCCTTAAAATCAATTCTGTAGCTTACTGGGAGCCAATGCAGCGATCTTAAAATTGGAGTAATGTGGTCGAACTTCCTTGTCTTTGTAAGAACCCTTGCAGCTGCGTTTTGTACAAGTTGAAGCTGTTTAATGGTTTTATTGGGGAGGCCAGTAAAAAGACTGTTACAGTAATCAACTTTACTAGAAATAAAGGCATGTATTAGCTTCTCCAGATCATGTTTAGACATCAGGCCCCTAAATTTAGAGACGTTTTTTATGTGATAAAATGCAGACTTAGTAATAGCTTTCATGTGACTGTTGAAGTTTAGGTCACTGTCAATGAGGACCCCAAGATTCAGACACTAGACAGTAAAGTGTACACAGAATTGACCACACTGGCAGAATGCTTTTTGTTTGCTTAAATCTTTATTTTTGTGAATTGTTCTAGTGCAGTTATTCTCAAAGTGTGGTCCGGGGACCACTTGTGGTCCGCGACAGAGCTCAGGTGGTCCGCGAGCGGATTTCTACTTTTCCTAGACAAGCTAGCTGTATGCTCTATTTGTAACATTATTACAAAGCTAAACACAACTGAAGTCTTATTTTCCCCACCATTTCCCCCCCCCCAAAAGTAAGTGGTCTGTATTCAAAATAGCAGTGTCAAATTAGCACATGTCAACTGTCAATTCATTTGACAGGTGGTCCTTGAAGATATTTGGGGGGACAAAGTGGTCCTCGGTCTGAAAAAGTTTGAGAAACACTGTTCTAGTGTTAGTGTATTAAGTGATGGTAGGAGTATTAAACAGCCTACTCTATGATTATCAGTGATTATAAGTGATTATCATCAGATAGTGTATTTATGCAAGTGTATTTGGCTAATTTACTTGTATATCGCATTTCATATACACAGTATAGGGTGAAGTGAAAGTGAAAGCCCATTGGGAAACTCCAACTCCCATTGTCATTGTGACAGAGCAATCCACAGCACACAAGTGAACACCGCACACACTGCACACAACGAAATGCCTCACCGGTGAAAGGGGGCAGCCCTCAATGGCGCCCCTAGGGAGCAGTGCGGCGGGACAGTACCATGCTCAGGGTACCTCAGTCATGGAGGAGGATGGGGAAAGCACTGGTTGATTACTCCCCCCACCAACCTGGCAGGTCGGGAGTCGAACCGGCAACCTCTGGGTTAAGTCTGACGCCAGTTAAAAAGTAGTGCATTGAGTACCAGTGATTGTGGTTATGCATTAGTAAAAACAGTGTATCAAGTGGATGTGCTGATGAGTGGCTTAAATCTGTGTATATTTAGTGGATGCGGTGATGATGTGTTGAATGTGATGAATAGTGATGGTGATGATGGTGATTGTTACAGAATGACACAGCTGCTATCATCATCATCCTCTTCCTGCTTGGGTGGCAGCCGCTCGTTCATGATCCTCTGCTGCTCCTGCAGCTGCTCCTGCTGCTTCTTCATCATCTCCATGGCGTCGTCATGGCGGCGGTCCATGGCCTCCATCCTCTCCCTGAACTCTCGACTGCGCTCTCTCTCCGACTCTGCTGCACTTTTCCTCACCTCTTCCATCTCCTGATTCAAACGCTCTGCTTTGCCCTGGAAGTTCTGTTCTAGGAGAATTGCCTAGTACACACCCACATAGACACACATGCGTGCCATCACACACACACACACACACACACAAACACACACACACACACACACACTGTGTAAAACAGTTCTGTGCAACATTTTAGATAACTGCCAAAATGTCATATCTCCCAAAACTGTTAATTCATTCTTTCGAAACAAATTCCCTCTCCCATATCCACGTAAATAGTCAGCACTGTGACAGTTGCATAGATCTCTCAATGGCTTTGGCACATTTTCATGAATTTAGTGCTTCTGCAAAAATAACCAAAAGACGCAAGTGTAAATATGATGGCACCATAGCTGGCACCCGAAAATAAGAAGGTATCATGAATTGTGTAAGTGCCCAAAATCAAATCAATGTTATTGGAAAATATTTTGCAGTCGCCTCTGGCTGCTAAAAGATTTATCCCCGAAACATGATGCTTCTAGTCCCCCATCATTCCTACCACTCCTGTCCACCTATTAATAAACTTAGATATTAAATACAAAATTGAAAAGAAAAATATATTTAATATCTATACATAGATCAGTGCCGTGCTTAGGCTTAAAACCAAATAACTATTGTGAAAACAAAGCAAAAAAAAAAAAAAAATTGGGCAAATCTATCCACCCAGTCTGAATTTCTGGGCTGAAATTTTTTTTTGCCATCTTGAAAGTGTTGTCCTGAAAAATCGAAGCAGTTCTTGAACTTACACTAGAGCATCAACACACCAAATCTCAAATCTGGGACAAATCCATTCACCCGGTCAGAAGTTATGGGCCAACATTTTTTTGGCAATGTTGAATTCAGCCATTTTGAAAGTGTTGGCCGACCACACACATTGAAACTATGCCCAAACCAAAACAATTCCTAACCCTAATTAATTAACCGTCATTAAAGGAGCAGTTCAGTCAATTTCAATATGCTATTTTATTGCTCACGCTACCCTTGACTTGTCAGTACCCGGTGACGGTGCATTTTTTCCGAGATCTGAGCTACTCCAATGGGGGCAGATTTTGTTTACATTAAAGGGGCACAAGGTAGGATGACGTTGTTAGCGGGGTGCCCGTGGCATGCCTGTCTCAAAATTTACATCGTAATGAAAAAATGCTGTTCAAATAAACTAGCTGTGAGAATGTTTTTCATCACAGAATGCCAGCAGTTCTGAATACGGTATGTAAAGCGATTTTTCATAAGAAAGTGTTTCCCACGACACTCGTTCGGACCTTTCTGTTGAAAAGTTGTATTTGGGGCTTTCTGATGGCGGACCGTGGAAGTGGAAGTGGAATTCATCATTCACTTACGAATGATTCACATAACCATCGACTGACTCGGGACAGTGATTAATTAAACATTTAATCCTGCCTGGAGCCCCTTTAAAAACGTTCTTAACATAGGCCTACTCCAAATATTTTCCCAAAAGGTATCACTGTTTGCTAGTTGTCTGCTGATGTTGCATAATCTTTTGGATGTTTTTGGGAATAAATAAAAATGTGTTTTAAGGGTGTCCTTTAAGGGCATGTTCTGTCAGTATACAATTATTTTAGTGTCATAATCTTGTAAATATTAACTTTTAAGTTAGCTAAAAGTTAAAACTATGCCCAAACCAAAACAATTCCTCACCCTAACGGACTAATAGGCTGTCTGACCAATGAGCAGACCCTGTGCGCCCCCCCCGGGCAACCAGTTTCCCATCCCGTATGTAGGCCCAGCCTTATAAAATATTAAACTTGACATCAACACATGCATTGGATTTTGTACCACGTTGACATTAAAAGTCCGATTGATATTCATTTCGTACCATGGGTAAAACTCCTAGTGATTTTATAGCCTATGAACAAGACAATCTCTTGCCCTAACCATTATTCTGTGTTGTTGCATCGTTGCGAGGCATATCGTCGCTTTGTCGCGCACACACAGATGACCATTGATTGGCTTATGACAGCATCCAAAACTTATACAGGTTGTTCGTCAAATCACCCTTCATTTCTTTAGTTCTAGTGGCTGACCAGAGAGAACGACCAAAGCTTTCCTGATGAGACTGTAAAACCAAACACAAATAAGAGCAGAGCAACAAGCCGCGATTGACTTGTGTTTTTTCCCTTGCACTGTCGTCCGCATCGCGTTGACATTGACAGTTGATAGACGTGCGGTGCAACTGTCATAACGAAACAAGCATCTGCAAATTTGATATGGACAAAACAATCTCTTAACCCATCCATTATGAGTATGAGTTTTGTGGCATTGTTGTGAAGCATAGGCTAATGGCCGAATTCAGGTTAAGTTTAAAAAAAAAAAAAATCTTTTTTTTTTTTTTTTTTTACTTTTTTCTCTAGCGCGCGGAAATAAGACGACCCCCCTTTTTAGAGTACTATTTTTAGAACAAAAACCACATCTTATATTCGGGCCAATACGGTACTTGTATTGCCTCATCATGACTGATGAAACATTTGCTTTGCTTTCAGTAGAAATGTAATGCATTGCAATGTATCTCAGAATTGAACTGAATCGAATCGAAACCTCCCGAATCGTATCGTATCGAATCGAATCGTGAGGGCTGTACAAATGCACACCACTATAATAAAGTACTATTGTATCATAGCAGTTTTAGGAGAAATACCGTATGACATTTTGTCAGTGATCTGAAATGTTGGGCAGAACTGTAGTATGTACAGGTTAAGGTGGTATTTCCTGCTTGGCGTTTGCCTGACGCACCTCCTCCAGTGCACTTGGGTCAGATGCAAGGTCCTCAGCTAGTGCCACCTTTCTCTGATGTTTCGCCCCCTAGCCAGAACATCTCCAGGTGGGGGGGCAAGCGGTTTGGGACGTCTCCAACCACTCCCTGCATTTGACCCTAATGGGGTGTTTGACCCCATCTACCATCCTTCCTCCTCAGCCACAACCAGTAGCTTGCCTTCTCCGCCTCTTCTGCAAGCTCCTTGGTCGCTCGCTGCAGACTTGCCCCTGTTGTTCCAACAGCGCGGAGAAGCTGGATCACTGACCTGCCGACGAAACCCCTGCACCCAACCTCCACTGGGTGTATGGATGCTGCCCACCCTGCCTCCCTGCACGCCGCTGCCAGCTCGGTGTACTTGAGGCGCTTGAACTCATGTGCTGTTGGTATCCCTTCTTCCCAAGGAACAGTCAACTCAATGATGAGGACGCGTTTGACAGCTCCGGACCACATCGCGATGTCTGGCCTTAGGCTAGATTGCACAATTTCGCTTGGGAAGCTGAGTTGCCTGTCCAGGTCGACGCGCATCTCCCACACCTTTCCAGGGGTCAGCTACGATCTTGGCTGACTGACTTGGTCTCTCCTGGCCGTACGAAGGAGATGGCAGGTGTTGAGCTGGCTGTTGAGGAGTTAACCGTTGTTCTTCTCACCTCCAAGTGCTCTGCCAACTTCCTGAGCGCTTGGTTGTGCCGCCATCGGAGCCGTCCTTGAGACAGTGCCACTTTGCATGATGCCAGGATGTGTTGGAGGCCTGCTTTCTCGCTTTCGCACAGAGGGCACTAGTCCTCACTCCCAAACCAGGTGGAAAGGTTTTGGGGGCACGGCAGAGTGTCATAAGCTGCTCTGACCATGAAGCTGAGACGTGCCTGTTGGGCTTGCCAAATGTCCTGCCAGGTAATAACCCTGTTGATGGTGTCCTCCCACCTGGTCCACGCCCCTTGCTTTGCCTGGGACACGGCTTTGATGGGGTACTGCTCCTGTTCTCCTCGAGCAACTTCTTCCACGATCATGGCCTTCCTTTGCTCCCTTGAGGCTTTTGACCAGAAGGTAACTGCTTCTCCGAAGCCTACTCCAGCCCGGCCGACCTGCACTCTCCCTGTGAGCTCTCTGTGCTGTAGCCTGCTGACAGCCTGATCCACTTTTGGGTTGGGCCCTCCATTTGCCTCCCGTTCGTACGGCTACTGCCGCAGCTCTTATCGTGGGGTCCCTGGACTCCTTCAGATCGAACACAAGGCGGGCCTTTTCCTGCTTGTAGCCAAGGCCCACTGACTTCAGTGGGAGCTGAACTGTGTTCTTTCCGAACAGTCCTGTGTTAGAAAAACAGCGAGGGAGGCCCAACCATTTCCTCATGTAGGTGTTCGCAATGCTGTCCAGCTTGCTGGCTGTGGATGATGGTATTTCGCACACTTTAAGTGGCCACATCACACGCTGGAATAGTGTGAACTGATAGCACCACAGTTTGAATTTCCAGAGGAGTTGGCTGCTGTCAATCCTGACCAGGCCGTGACCTAGTTGTTGTTGCACAAGTTTGCCCATGTGCCTGTCAGAGAGGTCAGCGGTGTATTCCCTTCCAAGGCTCCTAATAGGTTGCTCCGATAGCAGGGGTATCCTCTCACCTCCTGCCGTGAACACCACCCTATCGGTCCTTACTCCTCTTCTGATTGACAGGCTCCGGGACTTGGCTGGCTTGATCTTCATTCTCGCCCACTGGGTAAGCTCATCCAAGCGTTTGAGAACCCTGGATGTACATGGAGCTGTCTGTAGGGTGGTTGTCACGTCGTCCATGTACCCTCTCAGTGCAGGGAGCCTCTCTCCTGATGGTAGCCTCAAACCCCCTACCACTTGTCTCGCTCCGCGGAGGATGATCTCGAATGCAGCCACAAAGAGTATTGGGGAGATTGCGCAGCCCATAGGGATGCCCACCTCCAGTTGTTGCCACCCTGTTCAGAGCCTTCTGAGGTGAAGCACATGTGGAAGTTGCTGAAGTACCTGCCTATGATGCTGCTGACCGACGTTGGAATGTGGAAGAATTCCAGCGCGTAATCAATCAGCTTGTGCGGAACTGACCCGTATGCATTGGCCAAGTCTAGCCACACCACATGGAGGTCAGTGCGCTCCCTTTTGGCCCGTTGGATCTGCTCCCAGATCACGGCTGAGTGTTCAGTACATCCAGGGAACCCTGGGATCCCCGCCTTCTGGCAAGTTGTGTCGATGTATCCATTGGCAGTCAGAAAGTTGGTCATCCTCCTTGCAAGGATTGAAAAGAACAGCTTCCCCTCCACGTTCAGTAAAGCTATGCTTCTGAACTGCTTGATGGTAGTAGAGTTTGCCTCTTTCGGGATGAATACACCAACTGCCTGCTGCCACTCAGACGGAATGGATCCCTTTTTCCAAGCCACCCTCATGAGCCTCCACAGGACTGCTGTCACTTGTGGGCTGTTCTTGAAGAACTTGTAGGGGAGTCTATTTGGCCCAGGTGCCGAGGCTGATCTTGCTTTCCTCAGGACCTCTGCAAGCTCGCTCTGTCTTGGGGGAAAGATGTCAAAGGCGATGGTTGGAGGTGGTGGACGTGGGATGTAGCCTGGGGAGCCAAGTGGTGTATTTCTGGCTGCATCAGTGTAGCTGGTCTTTGCATACAGCTCCAGCTCTTCCTTGGAGATGTTCAGCTTTCCACTCCGTTTTTCATCCAGCAGCTGTCTGGCGTACCTGAATGGGTCCTTGAAGAAATCTCTTCTCTCCTTTTCCTTCCTCTTTCTCCTCTTCCTGATCCGGTCTGCACGACGGAGGTGTGCAAGCTTCTGCTTTAGCTCGTCCCACAGCAGCTTGAGACCAGGTTTTTCCTCCGGGCATGCTTTCCTTCACCTTTTCCGGAGGTGCCTTCTGTTGCAGAGGAGCTCTTCGATCATTCTTTCCCTTCGTCCTTTCTGATTAGGAAGTAATCGTGTGGCTTGCTTTCCTGTGACTTCTCCGAACCTGCTTTTGGGTCATTTCACGTGAAATCAGACACTTTGGGACCTGACCGACCCGGATTTCAATCATACTTGGAGTGCCTTTTCAGTAGCAAGGGAGCACCCCAGAACTGAATTGGTTTGAATCTGACACTAATATTAAGGGAGAAGCAGACTAGGAAATGTTCACATGTGAGGGTAGGACACTATACATTCAGCCTTGAATATATCAGTCAGTGTTAGTCACAAAAAGATGCCTGTGGTGTTGTTTGAAAGCTCTTTTCTGGCTCTACATATTACACAATCAGCTTGGAATACATAAACTCTCAGAATATGAATTATGATGAATTGAAAAATTAAAAATTGAATATCTAAAAAAGCTATATCTTAAAATGGCCAGTTCCTTGTCCAAACGTAGCCGGCAACGTCATTAGCAACACCTCAAATGCTGGTGTTTGGTTCTTTATTCATTTCAGAGAGAATTTGACTCACAAATATGGCATCATACAGACCACTTACTAATAATATGGTAATACCATAGTAGCATCACATGACAAAACAAAAACAAAACAAAAATGGTCAGTGTCCATGGTCCCAGGTTTCAGAATCTAAGGCAGATGTCCATTTATACACACCAAATGATGATATGTGAATGTTTGAACATTCCTTCTCTGTGTACCTGTGCCATCCTCCCTTTACCGTACTTTAAAGGGATAATCAATGGCTACACTCTCATTTTGTACTCTACCAGTGCATTTGAAGCAGCAGCTGTGTCTTTTGTAGATAATGTATAAATATGTCCCGTTGCAGTTACAGGTTCCACTACCAGAAGCACATATTGATGATCCATGACAAGTCTATCTGGTCTGAAGGGAAAAGTTAAGGATGGAGATGGTCCATGAGGATGTAGGAAGTTCAGTTTCACCTCTCCAGTGCTCGGCATACATTCGTCAACACATGCTACCCACCAGTTGCCATCATATACAGCTACAACATACCCTTTGATGCTTGAAAATGTAACACATTCCTTTACTGGGCTCACTCTTTCAACTCTGCCTTCTCTGAATGCTGAAAATGGCCTAACTTCCACTGTGTCCATTGACAATGGGCAGAAGCTGTGTAGTTTTTGAGTACCTGGAATAGTTCTTGCAGATTCAAACCTTTTCAACAAGTTCTCAGCTTCATGATGGTACATCTCTGTTGTGGCAAACTGGCAATGGATGTTCTTGAGAGAGATGCACCATCATGAAGCTGAGAACATGTGGAAGAGGTTTGAATCTGCAAGAACTATTCCAGATAGTGAGTGTCCCACCCTCACATGTGAACCTTTCCTAGTGTGTTTCTCCCTTAATATTAGTGTCAGATTCAAACCAATTCAGTTCTGGGGTGCTACCTTGCTACTAAAAAGGCACACCAAGTATGATTGAAATCCGGATCGGTCGGGTCCCAAAGTGTCTGATTTCACGTGAAATGACCCTTTTGCACTCTTGGAAGCAGATGTTACTGAGGGCCCTCAGCTTGTCCTCCACTTTACCTTTCAAGGCATGTTCCAGGATGCTGCTCAGGTCTCTGTCAAGCTTGCTCCAGGCGTGTCGCTCTTTGGCTTTCGGCCACTTGATCCTGCTGCGCTGCTCTAGCTGCTTGGGCTTACTTCCTGGTTGTCCGGTAGAAGAGGGGACAGTGTGTCCTTGGTCTAGACTTGTTGTCTCCATCTCTTGCCCTGCCTCCTCTGCTGCTCCCATTTCAGCACTGTTGGGTCCTGCTGCACTGTGGGTTGCTCCCTGGCTTTGGGTCCCTGCCGTCTGACCTGCCGAAGCAGTGCGGTTATGCTGTCTGGGGTCCCTGCAGCACTTCATCCTTCCTTGATGGATATGCAAGCCTCTGAGTGAGGTCACTTTCTGCCACCCGCAACTACACTTTCGGAGGAACTTCTCGTGGTCATTGTCCATTCCATTCGTAGCCATTTGGTCCGTCCTGGTGGGCCCATCTTCCACCCCGCCTCTCGGAGGGCCCTCGGGTTGTTTTTTCTTATTTGTCTTCGTAGTCGGTGAGGATGGCGCCCGCTTGGGGAGCCAGTGGGTAGGGTGACTAACCGCCCACTCCTGGTGCACTCTCTCCCGCTGTCCTCCGGTCTTTCCCGAATGCCCGCCAGTCTTCCCTGGCTTCCAACTGATCTTTCGCAGTAGTCACCGGTCTCCCGGATGTGTCAGTAGTATGTACAGGTTAAGGTGGTATTTCCTGCTTGGCGTTTGCCTGACGCACCTCCTCCAGTGCACTTGGGTCAGATGCAAGGTCCTCAGCTGGTGCCACCTTCGCCCCCTAGCCAGAACATCTCCAGGTGGGGGGGCAAGCGGTTTGGGACATCCCCCAACCACTCTCTGCATCTGACCCTAATGGGGTGTTTGACCCCATCTACCGTCCTTCCTCCTCAGCCACAACCAGTAGCTTGCCTTCTCCGCCTCTTCTGCAAGCTCCTTGGTCGCTCGCTGCAGACTTGCCCCTGTTGTTCCAACAGCGCGGAGAAGCTGGATCACTGACCAGCCGACGAAACCCCTGCACCCAAAGTCCACTGGGTGTATGGATGCTGCCCACCCTGCCTCCCTGCACGCCGCTGCCAGCTCGGTGTACTTGAGGCGCTTGAACTCATGTGCTGTTGGTATCCCTTCTTAACTATAAGAATGTTTGGTCAAATGATCTTATCGTTACGAAAATGTCAAGAAATGAGCCAAATCAATGGAGAAAACTGTAATTGGATCTCATCCAAAAGGACAGTATGCCCCTGTCCAGAAAATGGTGACAATATACCTATGTGTAGCATCTTTGCCACATACAACACAAAGGAGCAACTAACATAATATCTGTGTACATGAGAGCCAAGTCACATTTGTGGAAAAACGTGTTGACAACAGAGGCCAAATTCTGCTCCATGCGGCACCATATTTTTATTACAATGGTGGATGGTTAAACTTTGCTTCCTTCACCCCTTATGTGGGCAGTATGTTTCAATTATAATGCCGCTACTGTTGAACAGAGTAGGGAAAGCATCCCTTCCCTTGATCTCCAGGAGAAAATATCACTGTTCACATCCATACCCACACACACCTGTTCACGTAGTTTAGCTTGCATGGCCTGCTCGTTCTGCTGATGCTGCCGTTCCATGTCACTCTCCATTTTCATCATCAGTTGCCGCACGCGCTCCTCTCCGTTGACGCGCTCAGCCTCCATCTTCTCCTCCAGAACGCGCTGTTGCTCCTGAGCCGCCCGGACCTCCTGGTGCATCACCGCAGCACGCTGCTGCTCCTCTACACGCATAATATATACAAACACAGGGAAAAAAATTAGACCACTTCAAAATGATCAGGGTTTTTTTCTGATTTTACTACTTAAAGGTATGTATTTGAGTAAAATGAATATTGTTGTTTCATTCTTTAAACTACTAACATTTCCTACGAATTTCAAATGAAAATACGTTGCAATGTTTACCGACCTCAAAAAATGCAAAAAAAACAAGATCATATTCACTGTAAAGCAACATAATAGTAATGTTTTAAACTTAGGAGTTCAGAAATCAATATTTGGTGGAATACCCTTGGAATTGTCTCACAGCTTTAATGCACCTTGGCATGCTCTCCAACAGTCTTTACGTTTTTTCAGGCTTTCAAACATTGCATCTTTTGTGTCATTTTAACTATGTCATTTTCAAATTAAAGCTCTGGTGTTGTATTGATTGTAACTGTAACAGTTGGAACTTTGCTTACTTATTCCAAATAATTCACTTACATTGCTTGCAATCTAATTGAAAAGGACTTGGAAGACAAATTGTACACACACACACACACACACACACACACACACACACACACACACACAGGGCCGGTTCTGGCTTATTTGGTGCCCTAGGCGAGTTTGAGTTCTGGCGCCCCCCCCCATTAGCTTTGAAAGAAAAAAAAACTCTTTCTTATACCTTACAGAACACAAGAGTAATATCCGTAGTAAGCTTAACTAAATAGCATCAAGAACAATAACCGTTTTTCATCAAATGGATTTGTGGTTCTTTTTGACAGGCGACCAACACATCAGATTGAGTCGCATGAAAATAGCTTCACTGTGTGGTGTGTTGGATGTGATGGTGGTGGGGGCCCCAACCCCAGATGAGAGGGAGGTTATCAATGTGTTTGAATTGTAACGTGAAATTGAAATGCCAGGAGAGTGATACAGTACATTTGCATGTGAAATGCATGTGTAGACAATAAGCCTACCAAGGAGGTCTGCATTGATCTACACTACCTACAGCATCACAAAGCATGGCAGCATAACAATTTTAATAAGCTACACATTTGTACTGTCTTCCAAACCAATTTCATTTCTGGACTGGAAATAGTGGTGCATTTGTGAGTAGGAGAATGAGAAGGGGGCTATCTATGTGTTTGAACTGGAGGGACAGGGTGAGAGAAAGGGAGGAGCTGTCACGCTATTGAATTTCATAATATACAAAATATAGTAAATAGCCTCACTTGTCTGCTGTGCATGGTTCTGTTAGATGATTAATGTAGGCCTAGGCTATGTCATTCTGGTCTGGAAATTAATGTTTTTTAAGCATACAACAAGCAGGTAATTCATGTGGATGGAAGGAGATATGGCAGCTAAAATTGTTTTAAACATTGCACCAGTCTTACTTTACATTGCTTGTCAACCTAAGCAAGTATTATGATATCAGGTGGGTGTTAGTGAGTAGTGAGTAGGCTACTAACAGCTACTTTACTGGATTTCATTGCTTGGCATACTTGGCTAATGTTAGCATGCTAACTAGCGATTTCTCTGATCAAAAACAAAGCTCTTTTTCTCTCTAATTCCAAATAGTAACCTCATAACTATTAGGCTTTCCATAATCACAAACGGTTGCTGATTAAATCACATAGTTCCAAAACACCCTCTGAAACTCCTGCATCATGCAATGAGTGGTTTAATGAGAACATAATAATCTCCATCCAGCAGAGCAGCACTACTGTTTGCGCTTGCCCTCTCTGTCTCTCGAGTGAAGGGTGGTTAAAGGGTGGTTTATGCCTCGAGATCAGCGTCACTGCATCATGATGCAGTGAGCCGCGCAGTTAACGGAGTGAAGCCCCCCCCATCACGCAGGTACTCTGGGGCACCTCCCCAAAATTGTGTCTCGACGCAGGGAGCGACGGCGTGAAAGGGCGAAAATAGGTCTCTGATTGGTCCTCTCGACCAGCCTGCTCTGTCCTCGAGTCGAGAACAAGTGCTACTTCCTTGTTCTAACCTTCGTCGGTCTACGGACTGTGAGCTCTTCATTAAATAAGTTGCCCGTGCTTTGTTGTTTGATTTATTTACACGAACCAAAGACAACACATGCGCTTGCAAGTTACGACGCTGAAGTTATTTGGACAGTTGAACAGTGGTTCCGAGGTCGAGGAAACATTCCGCTTCGTCCTCGACAAATGAGCCACTTCTTTGTTCCAAACTACCACTGTGGCTGCCAGTGCGATCAAACATGCACGTGATATAAATATTTAATGTTTCATTTTCATTCTCGTCGAGTCTGTGATGCTAAAAAACAACCGACACGTCTAGTTTACTCTTTGTATTGAAGGCAGTTTCAGCGTGGAATGACATCGCGCAGACCGTGCTTCAAAACGGCATAAACCAAAATTAACTGCATCATGGCTGCGACAAGCTCACTCTGTGGCACAAGTAGGAAGCATAACCCGCCCTTTATGCCTCGAGATCAGCGTCACTGCATCATGATGCAGTGAGCCGCGCAGTTAACGGAGTGAAGCCCCCCCATCACGCAGGTACTCTGGGGCACCTCCCCAAAATTGTGTCTCGACGCAGGGAGCGACAGCGTGAAAGGGCGAAAATAGGTCTCTGATTGGTCCTCTCGACCAGCCTGCTCTGTCCTCGAGTCGAGAACAAGCGCTACTTCCTTGTTCTAACCTTCGTCGGTCTACGGACTGTGAGCTCTTCATTAAATAAGTTGCCCGTGCTTTGTTGTTTGATTTATTTACACGAACCAAAGACAACACATGCGCTTGCAAGTTACGACGCTGAAGTTATTTGGACAGTTGAACAGTGGTTCCGAGGTCGAGGAAACATTCCGCTTCGTCCTCGACAAATGAGCCACTTCTTTGTTCCAAACTACCACTGTGGCTGCCAGTGCGATCAAACATGCACGTGATATAAATATTTAATGTTTCATTTTCATTCTCGTCGAGTCTGTGATGCTAAAAAACAACCGACACGTCTAGTTTACTCTTTGTATTGAAGGCAGTTTCAGCGTGGAATGACATCGCGCAGACCGTGCTTCAAAACGGCATAAACCAAAATTAACTGCATCATGGCTGCGACAAGCTCACTCTGTGGCACAAGTAGGAAGCATAACCCGCCCTTTAGTCTCCAAATTCAAAATAGATCGCACGCTGTCACTCGTCCCGCCCCCTTTCTCAGAACTGTCTGTTTATTGGTTCCCAGGCTTCCCAGAGACAGTTGGAAGCGATATTACTATTGGCTGAGGGGCGCTTTGCCGTGAGGAGCGCTTTCGCCACTCTTTGTTGATTGCGACTTCATAAAAAAACTTCATATCGCAAAATTACGCATAGGAGAGCGCCATTTCGGCGCTCTTTCTTCACATGGCGCTCTAGGCGACCGCCTAGCCGGCCTATGCTAAAAACCGGCCCTGCACACACACACACACACACACACACACACACACACACACACACACACACACACACACACACACACACACACACACACACACACTAACCATATATCTGTTTCTCTTTCTGGCTCAGATTCTTATCAGCCTGCAGGATGGCTGCAGCCTCCTGCTCCTTTTGCTCCAGAAACTCCTTAAGCACTTCATCAGCCTGTGGAAAACACACATGCTGAGCCATGGTATTCAGTGTTGTGACAACCGGGTGTAACAAAACATTATTTCTGTCAGAACCAATACAGTCAAGAAAGACAAGACAAGAAATTCTCAATGCAATTTCTTTATTGAATAGAGCAGAGATTCAGGGGACGGCAGCAGCATAGGCAAACACTTCCCCCATGAACAGAGCAGGCAACATGACAAGGAGTAGCCCATGCCATATCATACACGACAAGGTGGTGGGTTGCGAAGAAGCGAGCAGTGAGGAGTTGGGAACAAGCGGAGAACTTTTAAAAGGCGCCAAATTTGAAACTGACCAATGAGGAGCAAAGAGATTTGATTCACTTAAGGTGGGCTTTTTGAGAGTCGGGCCGATTTCTTGCCCAATCGTAGGTCAATCGTGAGTCCCGCATCGTGCAGTGTACATGGGTTAACGACAAGCGATTTCGCCTCACAATCGTGCAATCGCAGGGTCGCCAGAAAATCAAAACTGTTTGAAATCCTGGCCGTGCCTCGTGCTTAAATCGCACAGTTAAAGCAGTGCTACGACCCGATTTGACGCTTCACATGCACAAATTAATAGGGCCGTGCGATTAGCTGTTGAGCGCGACCTCATCTCCACCTCAGGTGCGCATGTTCCTTCCTCTGCAGCCCCGGGAAACACGCGTGTCGTGTCGCACAGTCGGACCATTCTGCTCGCATCCGACCGTCGGCTCGTATAGTGTGAGGACGTGAGTCGTGACGTGATATAATATTTAATATCTTAAGTCAACCAATTTTTTACATTCATTCACCAGGAGTAGTGACACACACATTATAGTTGTAAAAGGGTGTGCACAGAAAAAAAGTGTGGCACAGCCCATAAAAGGAGGGCCTTGGCTGGATTAAAAGTATATGGGGGCCTTGTCATGATTAATTAGTATGGACTTTTGGGGAACCCCTTACTGACAACCCATGAAAGTGTACCTGAAGCAGTAGGCTTATAGCATATTGTTATCTCTGACTGGTAGCCTATGACTGAAGCCAAATTATAGGTAGAGCAGAAAAAATAGTGAGTTTTTATAACAGTTCGGTATGAACAGTAGCAAAAGAAAACAGCAACCAACACAGACATTTCTGTTGCATTTTCCCCCATAACTTGCTTAGTTCATGTCAATTTTACACGGAATTGTAAACGCTTTCACCAGACAATGCTTAGTGCAGTGGTACTTAAAGGACCACTTCAGTCAATTTCAATATGCTGTTGTATTGCTCATGCCACCCTTGACTTGTACCTGGTGATGCCACATTTTTCGGCTCAGCCCTTTCTGAGATATGAGCTATACTAATGGGGGCAGCGTTTGTTTACATTTTTACAAAAATGAACATAGGCCTACTCCAAATATTTTCCCAAAAGGTAGGGCTATTTGCTACTTGTCCACTGATGTTGTATAACCTTTTGGATGTTTTTGGGAATAAATAGAAATGTTTTTTGAAATGTAAAAAAACAGCTGCCCCAATTACAATGACCAGGATCTCTGAAAAGGCTGAAGAAAAAAAAAGTCGGTAGTGTAGCATTACAACTGCATATTGAAATTGGCAGAAGTTATCCTTTAACCTGTGGTGCGGGCACTCCCTGGGGGTAGTGCCACTAAATGTTGGGAGCATCAAACAGTGATGCGGACCTTTCCTTTCCTTTCAGTTGCATCACCTGTGCTACTGATGTGCGCATATTCTCTGAATTTTTGGACTCCCTGGGGCTATGCCAGAGATTTCAGCGGGTGAAATTGACTGAAGTGGTCCTTTAAGTACCACTGCACTAAGCATTGTCTGGTGAAAATGTTTACATTTTTGTCTTCTAACTTCTGTTATTCACTTTCTGTCAAGTTAATTGAGAGTCTTCACAGGCATGCCATGCTTTCGTTTCACCAACCTTGAGTGCTCCTTTGGTCTTTTTGTTGTAGTTAGTGATGATGTCTCCCATGTCATTACTGAAGAGCTGGTACCCTCCTGCTGCGCTGTAAACTCCCTGCTGCAGTTTAGCTTTCATTGGGCCTGAGAGATTGGAGAGGATTTTCTGACAGAAGACAGAGGATGCCTCTTCATTGTCCTTCAGGGAGCTGCTGAACAGCTCCTTAATGGAGTCCTGGAATATAACATAATATTGCATTCAAAAGACTATAAGAAACAGTACTTGAGGCAGACATTGTAGGTAAAAAAATTGACGTTCTACACATGGCATTTTAAGGTTGCGTTCTGCACTTAATATGGTTCCTGCCAACATGACTAAAAATTAAGTTAAATTTGTGAAAAATGTGACATTTACTTTGTATATGATCATTCAGAGAGCTTGTGGTGTCTGTCCATTTTACCTCTAGCGATTTCAAGTAATTCCCCTTGTCATCTTTGAAACAGCGCTTCATGAAAGCCTCAATGGCGAGCTTGTTAAGGCTCTGGTGTGCAGAGGTGAAGTCTTTCAGAGACATGGGGAAGCTGCTCTTCAGCTTCGACATCTCCTCCTTGTACAACAACAGCCCATCCTTCACAGCAGCCTCATTCTCAATCTGCGCCATGGCAACCACTGCATTCTCCAAGCACGGGATTCCACCATTTGCTATGGTGTCCACGTACAGTTTCACCATATGGCCAAAGACTACAGGAAGTCAAACACAACAACGTCAGAGTTTTCATTTTCCAAAAATCCAGGTGTATCATTATATGATTTTGAACAAGCAAAATGATTTAAAGGTGCACTGTGCAATATTTTGGTAGTTAATATCCAGAATTCATGTTGCCCATTCAGAAATGGAACATGTTTAGTTGCAAAACTTACTATACTATGGTCATTCTAGTAAATGTTGTTTACTAGTTTATTATTAAACAAATATTCCTGAAAAGATTGAATTTGGCATAGGCAGTAGAGTTTCAATGAGCAGCATAGCTGAAGTGGGATCAATAAACATAAGTCTAAGTCTAAGTCTAGTTGCAATACCTACTCTAGCCACCATCCCACACAGTGCACCTTTAACAATTTGGTCTGTAAATGTAATCTGAATCAAGTGAATCTCGACTTCCTTTGAAAGGCAACACCATTTCATAGAGAAAACAGGAATGCAATGTATAGTTTTTCGCAATTGGTTGTGCATTTCTCACATCAAAATTGAAATTTGTTAAGGTTCTTGTTCAGTGTCAAAGGACAATAATGCAACTGTCCAGGGAATTATATTATTCTCGCAGGAAACACAAAATCGTATGACTTATTCAATGACATTTTACAGGTTTCAGCAGAATTTAGACAAGAAAGTAACTTAGTAATACAGAAAATAAGCTTTCGAGTTAACTTGCAAAGCGACGCAAGAGAAGTAAGTGGTGATTGATAGATTCACTATGATGAAGCTCTTCGTTATCGGCGAAATGTTTCAATCATTCACAATTTTATCATGTTATTCACAGACTTAAACTTTGCTAAAATAATACTACTACTACTACTACTACTACTACTACTACTACTAATAATAATAATAATAATAATAATAATAATAATAATAATAATAATAATAATAATAATAATAATGACAACAAAGAACATCATATGGGGCAGCCGTGGCTCAGTGGTTAGAGCACTGGGTTGGCAACCCAAGGGTTCCCAGTTCAATGGCCGACCACAGCTGAAGTGCCCTTGAGCAAGGCACCTAACCCCCACACTGCTCCCCGGGCGCTGCTCAGCAGGCAGCCCACTGCAACGGACTAGTGCAGGGGTTAGGAACCTATGGCTCTACAGCCACATGTGGCTCTTTTGGGAACTGTATATGGCTCTCACTTACTTAGGGTTGCCAACCATCCCTTGAAATACGGAATCGTCCTTTATTTATAAATAAAAGTAAGGGCTCCATATTGAGTTGAAACAGGACACGGGAGGTAAAAATGTGTTAAGATGCAGGAAATTACATCTAAGAAATACACAATTTTCTCCCAGACTCCCAGACACTTGCCATAATGAAGTTGACAGTTGACAACCCTGTGCTTACTTACCTGTTATCAGTAAAAGTAATAACTTGACAGTAACTTGTTGGGCTTAATTGAAATACATGCTTTTAATTGTATTCAGTGTTTTTAAAATGGTATGGCTCTCATGAAAATTTCTTTTTAAAAAACTCTCTCCACCAAAAAGATTCCTGACCCCTGGACTAGTGTGCGTACTTCAATGTGATTCACTAGTCCAAATGGGATAAAGTGCAGAGAAAGAATTTCCCCTAGGGGACCAAAATTGGCTCCAATTGGCTTCGTAAACATGACTGTCAAAGTCATGTGCTAATTATTGCTGTTTTGGTTGGTGTTTTGGTTGTTTCATGCTATCTTAATTTATTGTTCAGATTGAGAACATGTCAGGATACCACATCATGTGACTAATGGTACAAGAGACAAAGTACAAAGAAAAAAAAGAGGGTGAGTGTGAAGATTTTGAAAGGGGTGTGTGATTTAAAAAAAAAGTGACATCACCTTTCAGTCAAAAGCACATTGGCCACTTTGCTGTCAGGGATGTCAAATGTTGTTCATTCTACCTCCTCTTTAACTAAAAGATTGAAATGACTACATCAAAGCAACGTGAAGATATTGATGATTAACTGTCCCACATTAATCAATGTTCATTGGTCATTCAACGCATGGGATTTCCAATGCACATGAAAAGGTTTTTAGTTCAAAACTTAATATATTATCATGTTCACAAATTCAACATATGCAGCTAAAAACACTTGTCAAAAAACTCAGACCTCTGCCATTCACTATGTGCATTCCATCATCCAGTTGCTTCACTGGACTGTGCTCATAGACGTAGGAGCAGAATCGTGCCGACACATCCAGGAATCTTGAGTCCAGTTCAGACAAGGCCAGCGTCTCCAGATGGATCACATTGTCTGGGTTGGTTGGGAACGGGAAGGTGAAACACTTCCGGGATGGGAAGTAATTCCGGATGCACTCCCGAGGAGCGTTGTATGCAGCCACGTTTTTGCCAGAACCTTCAGGGATACATCATCATCTTTCTTTTATGATGAATTCTTACTTCGATGTACATATTTTCTTTTCAGCAAGACAGTAATATGTAAATGTGTGTGTATGTGTGTGTATTTGTGGACAATATATCAAATAATTATACCAGACTTCAGCTGCAAGGCGTAGTCTAGGTAGCCATCATCTGTGACATCTTTCTCATCAATCTTTCTCTCCAAAGTGAGGTCCCTCACGGCCCAGATGAACGAGGGGAAAAACTTAACAAACTCAGAGTCATTTCCCTCTTCATCAGATGCCTTCACTTTGATATATTCAGACAATTCTGCGATACATCTGCAGGAGGTTAAGGAAACTCTGACCATTGCTGTAAACAGT
>NC_085869.1:11105149-11115149 GCF_034702125.1 Engraulis encrasicolus
CAACAAATGGGCCAGTGTAACAGGCAGCCATGGGGAGTTCAGAAAAGACATAAATTGGGTTTCTTCAAATTGGGCCTATTAACACAAAACAATGGTATATATTCCTTTTATTAAAGAATAATGTTTATTGAAGGAAATAGACATTTTACAAGATTTCAATATACCACATATTCCTTCGTATTTTGTTTTAGTTTTACACACAATGGACAACAAAACAATCCCAGCCAACCCCCCACCCCACACAAAATCCAACTGGAAAAACTCAAAGGAGAGAGAGAGAGAGAGAGAGAGAGAGAGAGAGAGAGAGAGAGAGAGAGAGACCAAAAAGAGCCATCTAACTAAAATAAGGTATAGAGGTAAGACAGTGGAAAAAAAACTGTGACAATGAGAAAAAGGGAATAAGGAGAGCTCAGGAGCTAGGCCTGCGTTTCTGACCATTTATCAAGTAGTGGCTGCCAAGTTTTAGAGAATGCTCTTTCCCTGCCTGTGTTGTTGTAGTGCAACCGGTCTAAATGCAAAACACTACCCAGATCTCTAAGCCATTGCTGGAACTGAGGAGAGTCTTCTGATTTCCAATGTTGCAGAATGAGGCGTCTAGCCAAAAGAGTGCAGAGGGAGATAGCTTGTCCTATATGGTATATATTCCTAAGCAGCCTTAATAGACAGACAAGTAAATCACTGGTGGTATTGAGAAACATTCAAAATGACATCTAGATTGAAATATTAAAAAAGTGACATCATGAAAATGGCTGTGACAGTACTTCAGTGTAAATAGCTGGACGCATATTAATGCTGTGTTTTTGTTTGTTTTGTTTTTTTTTAAGCACCATGTGATGATGTACTGCAGGGGTGGGGAAACTTTTTCATTCGAAGGGCCACTTCAAATTTATCAGAGGGCCGTAAAAGTCATCCAGGGGCCGTACTATGAACACAAATCAGGATTTTCCCCTTCAGTTTAGGCCTATATTGAAGGCAGACGACTTTTAAACAAACACCACCTTCTAGGTTCCCTGAATATAACTTAATTGTATCGCAAATGCATTTTCTAAGATTCATTTACAAAAAATGTCATATTTCATGTGAAGCTGAATAACATCAAAATTATATTGGGGGCCGGATAAAACAGCATCAAGGGCCGCAAATGGCCCTCGAGACGTAGGTTCCCCACCCCTGATATACTGTATGACATGTAGTTCTTCCAACACACTGAAAAGCAAAGTGAAGGCAGTATAATTGTATAAACACACACACACACACACACACACACAGACGTTCAGACGCACACACACACACGCACACACATACACACACACACACACACACACACACACACTCAGAACGCACGCACATATACAATTTCCAGAAGTTGTGTTAGTGATGAACTGAGGTGGGGGGAGTAATTAACCAGTGCTCTCCCCCATCCTCCTCCATGACTGAGGTACCCTGAGCATGGTACCGTCCCGCCGCACTGCTCCCTTGGAGCGCCATTGGGGGCACCGGTGAGGCATAAATGCAATTTCGTTGTGTACATTATGTACTTGTGTGCTGTGGAGTGCTGTGTCACAATGACAATAGGAGTTGAAGTTTCACAGGTGGACTTTCACGTCACTTTCAGAATCAATAATCAACTCAGTAATCCATAATCAACGCAATATGCCGCCGGGCCTGCTTGTCTTCTCGTGGGTAGTCACATTTTTCCGGAGAAAGTAAAGCTGAAAAAGGCAACAAATGGTGCAGACAGACTTGAACAAGAATGTAGAAATGCAATGAAGTAATGCAGTGCAGTGCAGTACTAGAGGCGAAATCCACCTCATCATCAGTCATCCTCAGTGAGATGCGTTCCTCCAATACCAACCGTTTAGCCTTGCCCTCTACTCACACAAGGCAATCCCTGTCCAAACGGTTTTCTGTCATTGTTTCTCAATGGTGGAATAAGCTACCAGTTGCTACAAGAGCAGGGTTATCCCTCTCAACCTTCAAGAATCTAGTGAAGACTCATCTCTTCCAAGAAAGCTTCCCTGCTTATTCTAACAAAACTAATTCTACTCACCTCTTGGCCTTGTTTTTTAGCCTCTTTCCTTAGTTTTTAATTTATTTTCTTAAGCCACTGCTTTTAACATCTCTTGTGTACCTGACATGTTTTATGTACCTAAATTGCTTTTAACATCCTTTTAATGGATAACTTCAGCCAATTTCAAGGTGCAGTTGTAATGCTCACACTACCTTAGACTTGTCAGTTTTTAGACTAGATTTTTTTTTCTTCTGCCTTTTCCGATATCCTGGTCATTGTAATGGGGGCAGTTGTGTGTTTACATTTCAAAACAATTAGCAAACAGCGATAGCTTTTGGGAAAATATTTGGAGTAGGCCTATGTTAAGATTTTTTTCAATGTAAACAAAATCTGCCCCCATTAGAATATCTCAAATCTCGGAAAGGGCTTAGCCGAAAAGTCAAGGGTAGTGTGAGCATTACAACTGCATGTTGAAATTGGCTGGAGTTATCCTTTAACATCTTTACTTATTTGTGCTTCATCTTTTACCATGTGTTGGACATTGTTGCCAGTGTTGCAACTGTACACTGTGCCCAGATGTCTTGTTTATTATCCAAAATGTCTTGCTACCTTCTCATTATTTAATTTTGCATCTTTTACTTTGTGTTGGACAATGCTGCCAGTGTTGCCTTGTAGTGGTGTAGATCGGCACTGCTCTCACGATCCGATTCGATCACGATTCGGGAGGTAGTAGATCCGATTCGATTCGATTATATTAGATCCAATCCGATTCGATTCAATTCTACAATGCATTGCAATGCATTACATTTCTACTGAACGCAAAGCAAATGTTCAGCCATGATGAGGAAATACAAGTAGTCAGATACTGAGCAACAATTTATTGGCTGTTTTCTGCATCAGTCTG
Organism: Engraulis encrasicolus; assembly: GCF_034702125.1. Classification (NCBI taxonomy): domain Eukaryota; kingdom Metazoa; phylum Chordata; class Actinopteri; order Clupeiformes; family Engraulidae; genus Engraulis; species Engraulis encrasicolus. The sequence goes on from NC_085869.1 coordinate 11,108,065, forward strand.
TATCAGTCTTGCAATGTTTTGAAGTGTTTTTATTTAATTTAACATTCATTTGCTCCCGAAATATCCATGGAAGTAATTGAAACTTAAAAAAATTGTCGGATTGATTCTGGAACTTGCCGGATCTGGATCTGGATCGTCCATGCCCCGGATCGATTCGGATCGCCGAATCGATCATTGTTGACACCACTATTGCCTTGATGTCTTTGTTTGCTTTTTGCCACTTTTAATGCATCTTATTCTTTGCTAGTGCTACGTCTTCTTCTTTACTCTGTGTAGGACAATGCTATCAGTGTTGCAACTGTACACTGTGCCTTACCCTGTCCTTGCTTAAATTTCCTTGTATGTCACTTTGGCCAAAGGCGTCTGCTAAATGCTATGTAATATAATGTAATGTAATGAGATGCGGTACACACATGGAAGTTGGGGTAACCTATTTGCACTGCACTGTCAAAATTGATTAATCCAGTGTTTCACATATGGAAGAGAATATACTATTGCCAATGTAATTTTCCTTTGATGAATGTAAAGAAGTGGGAACATTTTTAAACCAAGGCTTTTTTGTCTTGGTGGTGGTAGCACATTTCAGGGTAGGCTACTGCTACTTAACCCGAATAGCCCCTTAAAATAATGGCTCTGTCACTGAAGCCTGGCTGGTGTGCAGGCTCGAAAGTGAAAGTAACAGGTTAGTGTTTCCGGGAAGTCGTCTGTTTTCTTTCAGGCTGAACTGTGCCCCCGTCCCTGTAGTGTCATTAGATCTATTTTAAGGGGCCTCTACCTTTTCCCCCTGCCAATGCCATCTACTCCCTGCTGATATAAATATAGCAGAGGTGCAGAGAAGCAGGAAGTTAATCACAGCAACTCGTCTCTGTCAGTTCATAACGGGGTATAATAGCAAGTACTCAGCTTTTTCTTTTTTCAAATTTCGTTCCACCAGTTAAGCGGCCTATTGACAAAAACAATGACCTAAAGTGGAACACAATCTTCACTCTGTGCCGAAGAATCTTCTCTCTGAAAACAGCACCGCCTCTCCATGCATTGGGTCTTTTGCAGGGTTGCCTTACCCTTCTACTGTCTGTGCTTGCTGGATGACATATAACAAGGAGGGCGCCTTTATAGGATAAAGAGTGTTTGTGTTGGCGGTTGTTTTGTTGGATAATCACATTAACAGGTGGATAGTCTATGCTGTGCGTTCACATTAATAGGCGATAATCTGGGTTAATTTTTCAGTGAGCTTTTTACTTTTTTTGTGGAATTCAACACTTATAGGACACATCTAGGACTTCATTCCAGCTGAGACCACTAAGCTACTTCCTAAAGGTAGGTGGTTTCGAAGTTCATCTGCATTTTTTACTGTCTTATTATTAGGCACAGAGAGCCAGGGGTAGATCCAACACAGCAATGATGTCATATGAAGTCTTATCTGACTGTATGCTAAAAACGACAACAGGACACGGGTACTTATGTTGAGTGGTGCACAGCAGGGGGTTTCCTGCCATTCCTGAAGGGCAAACATCCATGATGTACTGTTTTCCCATTGATTTGTCAGATGATGGGGGATGGGGATGGTTTCACTAGTTATGAACGCAGGGTGGTCAGGCAACTCTGGGTGGGCTCCAATGTTGTAATGTGTCGTGTGTGTGTGTGTGTGTGCGTGTGTGTGTGTGTGTGTGTGTGTGTGTGTGTGTGTGTGTGTGTGTGTGTGTGTGTGTGTGTGTGTGTGTGTGTGTACGTACGTGCGTGTTAGATGGCATCAGTGTCAATGCAGAGACCTGTATGCTTGGTGGACAATGGGCCTGATGGGAACATGATTGTCCAGCAGGATGCCCTGCAGAAGCTACAGCACATCCAGCAGCCGGTGGTGGTGGTGGCTGTGGTGGGGCTCTACCGCACGGGGAAGTCCTACCTCCTGAACAGACTAGCTGGGAAACAGACAGGTAATACGTACATGGGTTCTAATTTTTTGTTTTCTCATGACTGCGCGAAAGTAGCTGCGCACAACTCAACCTCTGATTGTTGAAAAACGTGGTGGTCAAAAAAATATAGCTCACGTGGTTGGCTGCCAGTGTCTTGCCCCTCCTCACAACACCTTGTTTATAAACAAGAAAAAATCCATCTATAACATGCAATGGTGGAGACGGCAATTCTTTTTTATTTATTTTTTATTTAACAATTCTTCAACCAGGAAGTGGTTCCATTGAGTTACAATAACTCAACAACTGGTCAAGAAGGCGGCTTCAAAAGTGACGTAACAATAAAAACACAAGAGACAAGCGATGCATGCAAGGCCGTTGTGAGCCCGAGACAAAATCGGCTGAAATGGCCTTCCCCCTAACTCAAAACATGCAATGTAATTGGGACGCACTGGTGTGATGATTTGTGGATACATGTGTATCATGTGTATGATGTGTGTCCTGTGTGTATCACAGCTATGGCAAATAATTATCTTCTCGACCCCGCACGCAGGCTTTGCCCTGGGCAGCACCATTGAGGCCAGAACCAAAGGAATATGGATGTGGTGTGTGCCTCACCCAGAGAAACCAGGTGTGTAGCTGACACAAACACATGCACACACATATGCATGCACACACAGTGCACACATACGTTTGCAGTAATGCATAAACACACCAATTAATTTGTGTGTGTGTGTGTGTGTGTGTGTGTGTGTGTGTGTGTGTGTGTGTGTGTGTGTGTGTGTGTGTATATATGTGTGTGTGTGTGTGTGTGTGTGTGTGTGTGTGTGTGTGTGTGTGTGTGTGTGTGTGTGTGCACACAAAAAAATACTGGGTTATTTTTTTACCCAAATACTGGGTTATGACAATTTTACTACATATTGGGTTTTTTATACCCACACTGGGTAATTTGATAGAAATGTGCTGGGTTATATGTTTACCCAATTATTGGTGTGTGGTCGTTTGACCATATACTGGGTTATGCTAACCATTGATGAGTTATTATACCCAATCACTGGGTTTATCATAACATTTGAAATCAGAGCCAGCCAACGGACTTTTTCCTGGAAGTCAACTGAACTGAGGAAACCTTCAACAACAAGGAAAGGTTTGTAATGAATTAAACTAATATGTGTGCTGTGCTGTCTAAGTAGTAAACTTGATATAACGGTAAAAATGGACAAGGTGCCACCATTTAGACAGTGTTTCTCAGGTTATCACAAGATTTTAACCACCACGGTCTAGAAGTGATTAGCACGTTCAAACACGCTACGTTGACCTAATAGGTAGCGTCAGATATCATCGATTCCTTCCTATCCTTGTATTTTGTGGCAATGGTAACATATAGCCTAATTGCAGTAAACATCTGACTTCCCCTTTTCATTTATAAAACACGGTGGGAACAGTGGCTGAGCTGTGGGCGAGGCTGTAACAGCAGCAGCTTTCAAAGCTTATAGAAAACTAGCTATCAGCAAGCTAGCTCTAGTTAGATATGAGTCTATCTAGCATTCTCTAGCTATTAACTCTTCTAATTGTCTTGAAGCAGAAAGTGAAGGCTTTTATTCTTAACATCGCCTGTCGTTGTGCTGTACTTGTTAGATTTGTTTGCAGCGCGTGTTGAGAGAGAAATGTAGGGGTGTCGGGTGATGGGACATTATAACTAAACCGAGGCCTTTCATTTTGACGTTCGTAATTACATTCTGCAACTTGACGTGCAGCTGGCTGTCAGTTAGTTACAGATAGCTTAGTTTAGTGCTGGTAGGAAACACGCACCAACGTAGTGAGCTCACGGGGAGAGTGCCTCCGCAGTAAATTCTACAACTTGTCAAGGCACTTTGTAAAATGATTTCCCCTCGCGGCTTGTCTGCTCCTCTTGTCCGGCGACGACTAGTAGGCTACTCGTGCCGGTGAGTGGCTACTCGTTTGTGGCTAGAGCGTAGGCAATTATTTTATCAGGGGCGTCCTGATGTAGCCTATGCTCTGCTCACTGGAGCTCTACTGATGTTTTCTTGTTGCTGCGCTGCTCTGTCACCTGCCTGTGCGTCTGGGGTCGGTCTGGACCATCCCAGCATACTGAGGCTATCCCACTGAAGATGTGTGTCTCGTTAGTGCTTGTGCATGTGTTGTTAAGATCCTTTACTATGCTTTATGCTTCACCCGAACCGTTTTGAGTGTGCACTCACTGTATTATTCATCACCAGGTTAACCAGAGATCGCCCTGGCGTCCGGATCCTTTGTAAGCTGATCACGTTATGTCCGTCTGTGCTAAGGTATGTGCAAACATTGTATATTGTAGCATTATTCACCAGACGAATCAGAGGATGCCATACATGCAGTTGTTTTGAATTAGGCCACTTTTAAAGCCACGTCAGTCACTCACTAACAGTTCCAGCACGAGACTTTCTGCATTATGTTTAACAGGGGAATAACTGTCCACATTGTCAGAGGCCCGAACAAATTAACTGCAGATAACTAGTTCTATTGCAGATATGCAATGGTCACCTCTCCACATCAACACTGACACTTTCAACTGGCTAAACATGTTTTTTTCTGTGTGATTTGATATATAGATGCTGCCAAACCAAGGGATTGCTTGGAAATTATTTCTTATGTGTTGCCTTTTTTGTCCTAGACTGGAAGTGACTGAAAGAAAACGCAGATTCATTCTTACAGCAAGGTTAGTATTGCTGCTTCTCAATATGTGTAGCCTGCCATTATTGTAGCCATACCCCATAAAGCCAAAACAATGATCACATGCATGTATGTATTATGAATGTAGATTGGAACTTAACATACCACCTCCATCTCTAGCTTCTTGCTATACATGGGTTCTGAGTGTTTATCAACATGATGTTATGAAGAGGGGCAAGACACTGGCAGCCAACCACGTGAGCTAAGTTTTTGACCGACAGCGCTGTCCAACAATCAGAGGTTGAGTTGTGCGCAGTTAGTTTTGCGCAGTCAGGTTATAAACAAATTTTAGAACCCATGTATAAAGAAGAGATTAAAGCACCAGCACAGTTGGGATACTGCATGATATTGATAAAGCATTTGCTTAGCCTTCAGGCCCATGTAATTAATGCCAGTTTCCTTTATAGAACAGGAAGTAACATTCAGTAATACCTTGAGCAGCACTTGCTAACTCTCTCTCTCTCTCTCTCTCTCTCATTTACTTATTTCTAAGGTGACCAAAATCTGTTTCACTCTGCAGCACTTGTCCCGGAGGTTTTGTAGACGGAGTGAGTATCTGAATACTTCAATATACAGCTGTGGAAAAAAATATTTTCTTTAGAAATTTGGAGAAAATGTATTTGGCAGTTTATAGAATGAAATAGCAATGTTTGTTTTACTCAAACACACACCTATCTATGACCGAGGTGCTGCTTGGAAATTATTTCTAATGTGTTGCCTTTTTTGTCCTAGACTGGAAGTGACTGAAAGAAAACGGAGATTCATTCCTTCAGCAAGGTTAGTATTGCTGCTTCTCAATATGTGTAGCCTGCCATTATTGTAGCCATACCCCATAAAGCCAACACAATGATCACATGCATGTATTTATTATGAATGTAGATTGGAACTTAACATACCACCTCCATCTCTAACTTCTTGCTATTAAGAAAATATTAAAGCACCAGCACAGTTGGGATACTGCATGATATTGATAAAGTATTTGCTTAGCCTTCAGGCCCATGTAATTAATGTCTGTTTCCTTTATAGAGCAGAAAGTAACACTCAGCAATACCTTGAGCAACACTTGCTAACTAACTCTCTCTCTCTCTCTCTCTCTCTCTCTCTCTCTCTCTCTCATTTACTTATTTCTAAGGTGACCAAAATCTGTTTCGCTCTGCAGCACTTATCCCGGAGGCTTTGTAGACAGAGTGAGTATCTGGATACTTCAAAATACAGCCGTGGAAAAAATGACAATATTTTCTTTAGAAATTTGGAGAAAATATATTTAGCAGTTCATAGAATGAAATAGCAATGTTTGTTTTACTCAAACACAAACCTATCTATGACCGAGGTGTCCCTGCACGGTTCGCTTCCCTCGGGCCGCGAACCGGCCACCTCGTCAACGCATCTGGTTTGGCAATGGGAGGCACAGTACAAGACTGCTGAGCTAAAGCACCGGTCAGATAGCCCACAGTTACCGCACTGTATTGAGGCTTTGGGAGAGAGGTTTTTACTGACGTTCCACCTCACACTTTGATAGTTGGATCCGTTACATATACATAGTAAAATCAGAAAAACTGAAAATTTTAAAGTGGTCTCAGATTTTTTCCACATATGTGTATACTATATATATATTTACATGACTATGAATTAGTTATATTCTTTAAACATACAAGTATAGGGTCGGGGAAAAAGGTTTATTTCGTTCAGTGATAATCTCCCACATATGTCCATGAAAGGTTCATTTTTAGTTCATTAACTTGAATTGAAAACACAATTCAGGGACACCAATAATCCATGTTTCTGGCAGTCATGGGTAAGTAATGGGGGGGATGAATAACAGGTAGCCTATACTCCTCCATCTGCCTCCTGCCCGAACATGGTCCAAAAAAGAGAGCGTACCTGGACATCTCAAGTTCATGTGCTGGATCAAAAACTTCAAAATTAACACAAATAACAAAGGTCTCCACAGTGACGGACACTTGCATGTCAACAAGCATATTTTATGAAAGATTCATCTAATGTCATTTCAACACAGTAATTTGTTTTTCTTACTTTTTTCTATGGTTGTAGGTGACTGAACGAAAACCTAAATGGTAAGCCTCTGTTTCTCTTTTGAATATGTGTACCATTCATGTTTTCCTTAAAAAGCCAAAAGACAGTAGGTCTACAAATTACTATATATTTTGTACAAAGGAAAAAGAATCTGGTGCCACACGGATGTCTATTTTCTGTTATTTATATTTTCAGTGCAGTAAGACTAACGTCTCGACATGCGTCTTCAGAGGATGAAGACGCATGTCGAAACGTTAGTCTTACTGCACTGAAAAAATAAATAACAGAAAATAGACATCCGTGTGGCACCAGATTCTTTTTCCTTTGTACTTATTATTTAGTCCTGCTCTGGTAGCACCGGACTGTTAATTTAGAAGCACAGAGTGCGTATCTCCTTTGTTTTTACTACAT
>NC_085869.1:11120149-11167649 GCF_034702125.1 Engraulis encrasicolus
CACATACAGGGCAGAGGTTCACGTTTGAAGCAAGGACTTCTTTTTGGCAAGTGACTGTGGCATTCTTAGAAAATGGTTAGAAGAAAGAAAGAAAGAAAGAACGAAAGAAAGAAAGAAAGAAAGAAAGAAAGAAAGAAAGAAAGAAAGAAAGAAAGAAAGAAAGAAAGAAAGAAAGGACTTTTAAGTCAATTGAAAATTTAATCCACAGCGAGTCCACTCGAGCCACCACCAAAGGATCTCACCATCCCCGGTGAACTTGTGTGTTCTTATTTTTGTCCCTTTTGACTTCCTGTAGTCTTTGGCCATATGGTGAAACTGTATGTGGACACCATAGCAAATGGTGGAATCCCGTGCTTGGAGAATGCAGTGGTTGCCATGGCGCAGATTGAGAATGAGGCTGCTGTGAAGGACGGGCTGTTGTTGTACAAGGAGGAGATGTCGAAGCTGAAGAGTAGCTTCCCCATGTCTCTGAAAGACTTCACCTCTGCACACCAAAGCCTTAACAAGCACGCCATAGAGGCTTTTGTGAAGCGCTCTTTCAAAGACGATGAGGGGAAGCACATGAAATCACTGGAGGTAAAATAAACAAAAGGGACGGCACTCTAAGGTTTTGCACTTAACACAAACTAGATGTCACAAGACGGTCTATATAAAACTATGAAACAATTATACATTATGAGTTGAGTTGCGTGATTCAGTAACAGTTTGTTTCATTAATCAAAAAAATAACGGAATTAATCATTCTGCAAAGTAGTATTATTATCCAAGACATGGACATGTGTGGTTGTATGTAAAGAACAAGTATGAATGGAGTGCTTGTGCATCGATCAAATCATGTGGATGTTGCTGTGTCTATGTGCAATGGCAATCCTAAAATGATTTGTGCCTCGGGTGACTCCCACTCTGGCCCTCTGTCTGCCTCTGGTGTTCTTCTGCTAGTCTGCTGACTGATGCAAAAGGCAGTGGAAATGAAATTCAACACTCCGAGAGTTTATGCAACATCTTATGAAGTGTATTTGATCCCAGAGTAGATCTATAGGCTGTTTTCCACTGCCCATTTTCTACCCGGTACAGCTCCACACAGCACGATAAGGCCGCCACTTGTTGCTTTTTGATTGGGCACGACACAGCTCGACCGGCCGGCTGAAGTGAGCTGATCGGGTCTCTACCCAGAACCTGCATCAGCTCATCTTCACTGTGAATAAAACAATAATCATAGTGGCCACCAGATCAACTTTCTTGGAATGCTCTCTAGTTTGACACTGTATTGCTACAACATTGTATTATCCATATGTCGCTGAAACTATTTATAGCCTCCATAGGTGAGATATCTGTCGGCCTTACGTTAAGTCAACTAGCCTACATATAGTAATGCCATGTGACAACAGCAAAAACGTAACTAAAAATGTAACCGTACTCCAGGTAACACGGTTTGTAATGGAACCACTAACCGGACTAGCTTAACAGCACTACTCAGCTTGACACGGCACAGCCAGGTTGTATGTGGAAAAATGCCTTATGAGTGTTGAATGAACACTGCAGTTCTCACAGCGTGTAATATAATATTCCAGGACTCTGTAAATGAGCTGTTCAACAACTTCCTGAAGGAGAATGAGGAGGCGTCTGTGATCCTCTGTAAGAATATCCTCTCAGATCTGTCTGGCCCACTGACAGCCAAACTGCAGCAAGGGCTCTACACGACAGCCGGAGGCTATCAGCTCTTCAGTAAAGACACGGAAGACATTGTGAACAGCTACAACAAAAAAACCAAAGGAGCACTGAAGGTTGGTTAAACAACAGCGTAACATACAGTAAATGGTAGACTCAGAGTTACCTGTACATCATGGAAATTATAGGTATCCTTCAGTACTTGAATAATTTATTATCCCACATCACTGCAAGCTGCATCTCCACAGGGGTTCCACAAGGACCGATGCAAGGGGCCTTTCTATTCACCATGTATGCTGACGTGCTGAGCTATCTTATCCACATAACCAGCTTCTCGTGTCACTGCTGGGCAACTGTGTGTGTGTGTGTGTGTGTGTGTGTGTGTGTGTGTGTGTGTGTGTGTGTGTGTGTGTGTGTGTGTGTGTGTGTGTGTGTGTGTGTGTGTGTGTTTTCCACAGGCTGAGGAGGTGCTGAAGGAGTTTCTGAAGCAGAAGAAGCAGGAGGCTGATGCCATCTTGCAGGCTGACAAGAATCTGAGCCAGAAGGAGAAAGAGATATGCGGTGAGTGTGGGTGTAATATACAGTTGAGGACGATATTATTAGCCCCCCTCCTGAAATTAGACATTTCTCTTGATTTCTCAGTAAGAATGACCATTATTAATCGTTTCTGTTATTCTGGAAACACATAAACTGATGGAGATAATGTTCAATGAGTTGAATTTGGATTTTTCTATTGTTACGATGAGTTTAAGCAAAAAAGGGCAAAAATGACAAGGACAAAATTATTAGCCCCCTGATCATTAATAGTCAATATGGAGCCATTTATGAACCAAAACTGACAACAGGCTCTGATAAGTTGCTACCTAGGTTGGCACATGCCCCACTAGGGATTTTGGGCCATTTCTTCACTGCAAAGTGTTCTAGCTGGTCAAAATCGCATGGATGCTGAGCATAGACATTAACCACAGGCTCTCAGTGGGATTGAGGACTGGACTATGAGCGGGTGATTCCAATATGATGGTTTTAGTGTCCTTGAACAACCTCTGAACTAATCTAAATGTATGCTTTGGGTTACAATGTTGTTGGAAGACCCAGCAATCCAGATTCAGACCCAGACTCCCTGTGTCTGAGGCTGAATAACACACTAAACTTGATGCCCCACCACTATGTGTAACTGTGGAAACTGCTTAGCCTCATTAGACCAAATAAGCATTGGACACCTGCCTAGATGATTGTTATTGACCTGGCCTCACCTGGAGGTTTTTTCCCCCCCAAGAAAGACAGTTGTTAGGGCTTGTCATCATATTGGGCTTTGGGGCCATCATCACAGAAGAACCCCTTTACTAAAGGCAGTGCATATCAGAGTGTTATTGAGCTTTGCCTGTGAACATTTGAAAGTCAAAAATGAGTTTTGAACGTCTCTGCTTTCATCTGATGATATTCAATTGCACCCGTACAGTATTGTATATAATGTGTGTGGTGTGCAGTGTTTGTCTGTTTGTAATGTGAACATGGGCGTGTGTGTGTGTGTGTGTGTGTGTGTGTGTGTGTGTGTGTGTGTGTGTGTGTGTGTGTGTGTGTAGAGGAGCGCCAGCGTGCTGCGGTGATGCAACAGGAGGTCCGGGCGGCTCAAGAGCAACAGCGCGTTCTGGAGGAGAAGATGGAGGCCGAGCGTGTCAATGGAGAGGAGCGAATGCGGCAGCTCAGAGTCAAGATGGAGAAGGACATCGAGCTCCAGAAAAAACAGAATGAACGCGCCATGGATTGCAAACTACGTGAACAGGTGTGTCTGTGTGTGAGTGAAGGCATGAGGAATTTTGAGAGGGTCCACTGTAATTCTTGACGATCCCACAACAGAATAACACAAAGGCTCAAGACTCAACACATTCAAAACATTAACCCCTTCCCTGCCCTTACAACTCCCACACCAAAGTATTTTATCTGTAAAATGTTATAGACTATAGCAAGGGTCCCCAACCTTTCTGGGTCTGAGGACTATCAAGGGCTAGTCGAGGGCTACTAAGGGCTACGAGAGGGCTACTTAGGGCTACTTTTTTATTCACAATCCTCTATCAAAATCATTCTCCACGTTGGTGATGCCTGGACTATAGAATACAGTATGTGCTGTGTGTGCATGCAGGAGAAGCTTCTGGAGAAGAACTTCAAGGACAAAGCCGATCGCTTGAACGAGGAAATGGAGGAGGTGAGGAAGAGGGCTGCGGAGGCGGAGAACGCACGCAGTCAGGAGTTCAGGGAGAGGATGGAGGCCATGGAGCGCCGCCATGACGACGCCATGGAGATGATGAAGAAGCAGCAGGAGCAGCTGGAGGAGCAGCAGAGGATCATGAACGAGCGGCTGCCACCCAAGAAGGAAGATGATAGCAGCTGTGTAATTTTGTAATACTGCATCCTTCATCACCATCATGTCATTCTGTAATGCATCACCATCACATTTTTATTTATTTATTTTTTTCACTTTTTTGGGGGTCTTTTTCGACTTTATTCGACTGGACAGTGTGAGAGGTGGACAGGAAACAAATGGGGAGAGAGACGGGGAAGGATCGGCGAAGTACCCGGGCTGGGAATCAAACCCGGGTCAGCCGCATGGTAGACGAGTGCACTTTCTTAAATCAAGATTGTGTATAGAATACATGGTGTCTTGTTAAGGACTTAGGAAGAATGAGACATGGACTTGGACTTGATTTGGCTTGGGTATGACTTGGACTATAGGGTCAGAGGTGTCTTAAAGATGGCCTCTCAACGTCATTTGATTAATATTGCTGTGTTCCCCATTGTTATTGAATGTGTTACGCGTTGGTCCTGTTTTAAAAAACGTTCTGGTTGCTTTGTTTCAAGCCGTTTTTGCAAGCCAGCAAGGTGGCTTGTGGAGAAACGAGAGGGTGTTCCGTGTTTCTCGTGGAAATGCGTCTCTGATTGGCTCACTCTTCCAGCTCTCGTGGAAATGCGTCTCTGATTGGCTCAGTCCTCCTGTTCTTGGAGAGAATGTAATGGGAAACAGAGTCGCCACTTCCCCGGGTGGTACTGCACTATAGGGGCGCCAACGGAGGCGTGCATGCTCCATTCAGGGCTGTGCTCTTTCGACAGCGACCCCTAGGCGAGCTGCAGGCACGGAGCAACCAGAGTGGGCTTGCTCTATGGATGAGGCTTTGTGCTGTGTGTGTACCTGAGAGTAGCAACCAGCTGATAGCTAAGCTAAGCTAGATTTCGGGCCACCAGACGTTGCTTGTATTGAAAACAAGCAGAAAAAATTACTCGACATGTTTTTAGAAAAATGGGTCGACATAAACCTTTGTGGCCAACGCCTTCTTTCGACGTGACGAAACACAGAAAGGCTTTCGTGATTCGCTCGTTTCTCTGCATTATTTATGTCAATTGGGAAACACCGGGAAACACAGCCAGGCGAGGTGACGCACCGCTATGAGAGCCTTGCAAGTGAGTTTAACTTTGGGTGACCGTCCGATATTCAAAAGGAGTGAGTAAAACTGTGTTTTATCGGATGTTGGCCTTTAACTTGTGACTTGACTCAGACTTGATTAGAAGGACTTGAGACTTACGTACTTGTGACTTGCAAATTATTGACTTGGTCCTCTCTCTGCTAATACTCAATTTTATGTGCAATTTAATCACCACTAAATACACTATTTTTTATATGACCACCTTGATACATGCACTTAACACACCCAATTGTCCACCAATCGTCTTCCTCCACCTGTCACGATTGTTACAGAGCTGAAAGTACTGATGTGCCACACCTGGAGAACATGGACCGGTTGTCTGATTAAGCGTAGTGCAGTACCAGGGACGCAGTGCCTTCATATACAGGGGGTTGTGTAGCGGATAATGAATACGTCTTTATATTTATATGGTCTATATGTACAGTACGTCTATGCTGGTGTTTCTCAACAGGGGCTCTACAGCCCTCCATCAGCACTCAGTTGCAAATGGGAGTCAATGGTCTATTTCAATGTTTTAATAGGCCTACTACGGGGGCATTGGCAGCCTTATGTTTATGTCAAGTGTGTGTTAGCAGATTCATGATGAGGTCAAGAGGATGTTTGTTGAAAAAAGCTTGAGAACCTTTGGTCTATTCTGTATATTTATAGTGTATATGTGTAGGGGGATAGTGCCCTGTCTTAACAGCCTGGGCTATTAGCAGCTGAGGCTCGGCCCACAATGCTTTGGGGCATGGCAAGTAAGACAGTGCATTGAGTGAGTAGCTGCATTACTCCCTATGGAGAGAAAATAGGCAATTTACTGTACAAGTTTTGATGTTTGAACTTTAGTGTGCATGAATAAAAATTTACACAAAAATGTTTCGCTAGTGTGGTCAATCCTGTGTACAATAATATATAGTACAGCTACAAAAGTAAAAAAGAGTACTGCACTCAGCAAAAAAAAAAACAAAAAAAAAAAACAAATTGCCAGTGACTAGTTGCATTTTTAATTTGCTGTGAGTGTGTTTTTCCGACAATTTACTGTTCCGACAATTTACATTTTTTGCATTGTAAAAGTCAAGACACATGCTCAAAGACAACATAATTCCATTGAGCAAGTTTATTATGGAAAAAGGTACAGGCATCAATTTACAACGGTGGGAATGGGTAGTCATACAAAACAAACAGGTGCAGCTTCTGAAGTAGCAATATAGAATAAGAAACCACTGGTGAAACACATGAAGAGCTCTAATCCAAAATGAGATATATCCATTTTATAGAATGTTGGGAAATTAACATTTTTGTATTGGGCATTCCAATGAAATGCATTGCAAAATGCATTTTTATAGAGGTTTTAAAGTATGTTCTCAAAATAATTGAATGGCAAGAATTCACACATAGATGATAGGACATCTTAACAGTCAATTCCAATATTAAAATGCAAAAGGTCAAAAATGGTGGATATAGCGTTTTGGAAAAGAGCTTTTCACATATTTTCTAAAAAATAAATAAAAATAAAAACAAAAGGGACAAACAGACAAATACACAGGAGAGAAAAAAATGTGACATCAAGAAATTCCTTGTGCTTTTACATCCAGAGATGTTCTAAAAGCTGATGTTCACATACCTGCACATGTGTGTTTTTGACATTCTTATTTTAAGAAGCACCATGTGTAACACTGAGACAAGACATACATGTATTTCTTCATACACACTGAAAAAGCATAGAGAAGGCAGTGTAAGCCTAAATGTAAGCCACACACACACACACACACACACACACACACACACACACACACACACACACACAGCCATGCACGACTACTCTCACACACACACGCAGGCACACTGGAAAGTGTGTCAGACATTATCTTCATCTTCACCTTAACTGTGGTCCTTTTCTCCGTTTCTTTGATTTTCTTGACTGTCTCTGTTCTTATCCACCATTTCCTCCACCTGTGGATGCCACTTTTCTGTTAGTTAGTGAACCCAAACTGGGAATCTCCCAACTCCCATTGTCATTGTGACACAGCACATAAGCGTTCACAGCACACTGCACACAACACAATTGCATGTATGCCTCACCCATGCAATGGTGCAGCCCCCAATGGAGCCCAAAAGGGAGCGGTGTGGCAGGACAGTGCCATACTCAGGGTACCCCAGTCATGGAGGAGGATGGGGGAGAGCACAGGTTAATTTACTCCCCCCACCAACCTGGAGGGGTTGGGAGTTTAACTGGCAACCTTTGGGCTACAAGTCTGACGGCCTAACAGCTTACCCTTGACTGCCCTGTTATTGACAGGGTATTTGGTCACAGTCCATGGAGCAGTGTGGGCTTAGATGCATTGCTCAAGGGCACCTCAACCATGGAGTGGAAGGGTGGGATTCGAACCTGCAAGCCTCTGATCTAAAGCCCATCTCCTTAACCACCAGGCCATGGCTGCATACATGCTTCAAATGCCATGTACTAATCAGAGATCACAGACGACATGAGTCTATTATATCTCAATTAGATACACTTTTGATACACATTCTACACAATAGTTAAAAGCTCAGTTTTAATCTCATTAGTTATTGATCATTTACAATTACTATATGCAATATAGGCCTACTACATACTCTATTGTAGGCCTAATTACACTGTTTGCATGACACAGGCCCTACAATTTGCAGCTCAAAGCTCTAAATTTATTTGTCAACTAATATATCAATAACACGCACAGAGAGATTTAACAAATGCTGGTATACAAAAAATAAATAGTTATTACCTCTATAGCATTTCCCGAGCTTGTGGCTGGTGTCCTGTTAAGATACATTAATCACACTGTGTTATTCAGTCCAGGCCAAAGCCCTGACTTTCTGTAACAATAATTAAGACCCTCTTCCTCTGCAATACAGTGTTTAAACCCTTAGAACCCCACTTTTTTCTGGTACCTTTGTTTCTAATTAATCACATAGATTGGCTAGAAGTAATGTGTAAGAGTGACATGGATATCCTATTATGTTGTTTGTACAACGCTTTGGTTCACCTAGCAAGCCAGACTAACACAAAAAGTTCAGTCTGGAACCGCACCAATGGACATGCTGTTGAACCAATGATTGGCATTCAAACTGTTCTTCGTACATAATAATACGACTTAATTGTGTTGTCATCACCATGTCCCCATTGTACTTCATAACTGGTGTAAACATATTGGAGATTATTGAAGGTTATTTGTAAACCTACCTGGATTCGCCCTTTTCCTTATCGTAGACGTTATGAACATCCCAAGAAGCACGACTCCCACTCCAATTACAAATCCAATAATTGCCATCCCGAACCCAAAGCCAGGGTTGCATAATGGAGCATCTTTTGTGCTCATCTTTGGTGCTGTTGAGAAAACGATAGATTTGTGCTTGAAATGTATATTTAATGTACATGTAGAATTTTTTACCACCAATATGACCAATATGTTGCTATTAGAAATCTGCAAAATTATTTTTCTTTTATTATATAGATTGTTTTATTTCATATGACAAAAACATCATATCCTCAGTAGTCCATACAGGACTTTTTTGTGTTCGTCTATTGTGTCTTATTGTGTCTGGTAGTGTGTTTGTTTATTGTGTCTTTTTGTTTTTGTAACTGTATCACACTATCAATGGCACAGACCTATTTTCTGCAAAGACAGTAGGCCTAAATTATCTGTCTACCTATGTCATGACTAGCACTGTGTGTTCTTTAAAGACAGACAGAAGAACTCTCACCTGCAACAATTAGGTGTATAGATGTTGTTGGGACATCATTAATGCGAAGTGTGTATCGACCACTGCAAGTCGTTTTTAGCTCAGAGATAGTAAGAGCCCAAGTGTCTTTGCTGAGTGAAGCAGTGCACTTGAAAGTCTGATATGAAGTCGACTTATCCCCGTCCTTCTCCCACTCAGCAACCTTGTCCTTTTCAAGCATCCATAAAACTTCGGTGATGTTCCCTTTTGGCACTTCACCAATAAGTTCAATGGAGCCGTTTACCAAATTGTGTTTCACAATTTCACCTGAAAAAAACACACATGGGTGTATTCAGAGAAGAGCATGAGATGGAAAATGGACAGTGTATAAACTATCTACTTTGTATACTTATAGTATTTGTTTTATTCTGTTGGTACTGTATATATTGCAGGATTAACGTCAAGAAACACACACACACACACACACACACACACACACACACACACACACACACACACACACACACACACACACACACACACACACACACACACACACACAGTACATGAATTCACCTGTTTCACCCGTGAAGGTCACATGAAAAAACAGAAGCAGCACGGCCAACCTCATCGTCATTCATATCCTGTCACACCTGAAAGGAACACAAGGAGATTTATTGATAACTTTAGGAAATTCTGCCTGTCCAGCACTTTGGTCAGCTGTCTCTGTTAAAACTTGAACAACTGACTTGAATTTACTTGCGATCATAAAGCTACAGTAGTATTAATGTTTACTGAATATAGCTAAGCCAATGACAGACAGCACTTTTGATCTAGCATGACTGCCACACCCATTGATGACTCTTCTCTACTGTACTATGTACTCTTTCACCTACAACACAACTCTGCCAACTCGTTTGATTACACAGTTATGCCAGCTTGTCTTGTTTGGTGGCATTGTTTTGCTACAGCTGATAAACTTTCATTCTTGTATTGTATCTGTCATGGTTGAGGGTTGTTTAGTTTACAGAGAGAAACTACTGTATTTCCATATACTGAACCAAAAGAGTACATAGTAATACAGTATGCTACTTTTTCCTCAGTATCAAAGGGTCTTGGTCAAAAGACAAAGACGAAGTATTAGCTAAAAGGACCAAATCTGATTTTACAAACTGGTTCATGCCAATGACCTCCGTGCTATGAAGCTACTTAGACACACAGTTTCTAATAAGTGACAAGAATACACGCCTCTCTGGTCTTTTATAACAGTCTGTCCAGCTGCCAATACAGTTGCATACGACAATAATAACATAAGTATGATTTCATAACATCACACCTGGTCAGACAGGAAGCTTAAAAGTAGCAAAGATCTGAATAATAACAACGCATATAGGCCTACGTAGTTGCATGTCACAGCTGGGGCTACTTGTCACATCACTTTTCAAAAACTAAATTAACCGAAATAGTTTCACATAGTCCGCACTTACCACAGAATGTGAACCACACTGGCAAAACATTTGAAATCAGTCATTCATTCATGAACTTAAAACAAGAAAATAAATCCATGGGAGCCATGCAGCCTACAGCTGAGGATCTGTATGGCTCACGTCCTTGATTTGAAACCGACGCATTAGTGAAGATGGTGAAACAGCTGAGTGTTGGTGTCTGATGTGGACATTCCAGTTTTGTGAACAAGCTTTTAATATGGGTCAAAAATATGGGCGGCGCCATGATCAGTGATCTGTATGACGTACGATGAGTTTCCATGTCAACGTGTTATGCCTTATCAAAGCGTAATTCTTTCCAAACCTCTTTGTCAAGTCACCATTGCGACTGAAATAAGAATGACAATTGAAGGCCATCTTTACAGAAGGCAAATTTATTTACAGAATTTAGAAGAATGTCAATATAAAATGGATTATATTTGATAGCTATGGGCAGCATAAGCTGTCTTGGGCATTGACACCTGACAGTAGGCCAAATGCTGGTAAACAGCTGGCCATATGGTATTAATCAGTAATGTGTCATATGAGTGTTTCCCAATTGTGTGTTTTCAAGTTCAAGAAAAGTTTCTGAGATACTCAGTTTCCATCTGACATTTATTTATTTCATTTATTATTTATTTTATATTTAGCAGTATTGGTAGTATTGTTATTATTGCTTTAACACACCATCTTCTGAGATTACATGTACACACTGTCATGGTAAAGAAAAACAACTGATAACAAAACTATGGCTAGTAGAAAGGCTGAATGGCTGATGACTGTCGACATTGAACAGATATGTTAATGTCAAGCCCTATATCCAAAATGGAATTGTAGAGAGAATATCTCTCTCTATCTCAGGAATATCTAGCTTTTACAGTTAACAATCTCCAAGCCAGATTGCATGTGGAATATGACGCACATGTTACTGATGTCATTTCCTGTTCCTGTCCCTCATCATCCTCATTGGTTCAATCCTCGGCGGCATGAGTATGACGTGTGACCCTCATCAAAGCTCTCACACCTTGACACACAACAAAGGCAAATGTACATATCGCTCCATATTGCTTGGAAGGTCTTTATCTACAAGTACTGTATAAGTACTGTAGAACAACTATCTCCATGTTGCACATTCCTGATGACAGTGATAAAACATGCATACTCTGTAGTCTGTACTAAGTGTTTTATTTAGATAATCTACAATTAACAATACATTCATTTAAATTATTATATGGTTGTGACGTCATCGGTCGAATGCTCCATTCATTTCAATTAGTAGGGGCTCTAAGCCGAGAAATCGTTACGCGCTGGATAGAAGCATATAATTCGGTACACGTGTTCCTTGACTGATTTGAAGACATCCTAGAAGGGGTGCCCCTTGAAAAAAAAAAGTCTGCCATGTCATATACAATATGTCATGTTGGTAACGCATTACATTGTTATTACATGACATTATACTTAGCTGACAATGTTAATATAGTCCTCAGAAGAGATGAAGCAAGGGTAGCCTGCTAGACCAGATTGATAAAACTACAAAATGTACATAGTGTGAAAGTATGGGTGAGTCTGTGCTTACGTGCTCGACAGCATGTAACATTGTGAACGATTTGAGAAGATTCTTGGTCTGAATTAAAATGAGCATTGCCAACACTAAAACTATGGTGAGAATAGACTGCTGCTAATGCTCGATTTGAATGGGATAGTGTCAGTGCAAGATGCCCTAGGTAGCAGGTTCTCCATCTTCTAATTTCCATAACAGATACACGTATTTTATTTGTATGAGAGAGGGTAAAGGACAGGACCTTTCCATATGTATGAAGAACCCCATAAGATCACCTAATTCTATATTTTTACAAGTGCATATTGTGAGAGCATTTCAGTCATCTTTAGAATGGCATTACAGATTACTCAATATAGGCCTACATGTAGGCCACAGTATGGCTTCAGTTCAAATTAAATGGGAATGATTTCTTAGTGTATGTTGAGTAAGAAGACAGAGATAAAAAAAAATGTTTATTTGCAGACAAGTCCTCAACTAGTACTTGTGTCAAAAGTTGTATTAGTTAGCTCAGTAATCATTGAGTACTTAAACTGCTATCAAAACTGACAGCTGATGGACAACATGTACTGTAGGTCTTTTGCCACCCTTACCCATAGGAGAAATATCTATATAGAACAACACTTCTCATATGGTATATACTATGAAAGTAAATCATTACCTGGACTCATTTTCTTGATATGCAAGGCACACAAATAGTCTGGGCGGAAGAATAGTCGATCATACCCCGCCCCCCCAAACAAAATGCTACTTTTTTTAACCTTCAAGATTTTGAGTGGTAACAGTAACATAACTCATTCCCACTACACCTTTTTGCATAATATTGTACATGTCCTCAGAATGCTCTACATCAGTGGTTCTCAAACCTTTTGTGTGAAGTACCCCCTGAGAAAATATTGAGCTCTCCGAGTACCACCTTGACAACCAACATTAGAATATCGCAGTAAAGGCCTTCCATATTCACTTTTGCCAGTCAGAACTGGAGAGGTTCATAATGGCATTCCAAGTACCACCAGAGATGTCTCAACTACCACCAGTGGTACGCGTACCACAGTTTGAGCACCACCGCTCTACATGTTTCAGTTCTATAGTTGTACTGTACAGTACAGTGCAGTGCAGTGCAGTGGAGTGCAGTACAGTACAGTAGCATACAGAATGGTGCAGTATAATAAAGTACAGTAGAGTATAGTACAGTACAGTAAAGTAGCATACAGTACGGTGCAGTACAGTACAGTAGCATACAGTACGGTGCAGTATAGTACAGTACAGTACAGTACAGTAGCATACAGTACGGTGCAGTACAGTACAGTAGCATACAGTACGGTGCAGTACAGTAAAGTAAAGTACAGTACAGTACAGTAGCATAAAGTACGGTGGAGTCTAGTTAAGTACAGTACAGTAGCATACAGTACGGTGCAGTCCAGTCCAGTCCAGTCCAGTACAGTACAGTACGGTGCAGTCTAGTACAGTACAGTATATCACATTACAGTACAGTACAGTACAGTATACAGTAGTAGAGTACAGTACAGTGCAATACAGTAGAGTACAGTATAGTCTTATAGACTTTAGCCCTCCACAGTCCAATAGGATTTCCACATGCTGTTGACTATTTTAGTAGCCTATGTGAGAGAGGGAAGGCAGGCAGACATGTTTTAAACAAAGGATCACACCCACAAATAAAAAATAACGAGCAAACAATGAATTAAGTGGTTAGGTAGCCAACATGCCATCTAGATTAAAGCCAAAAGTAGATGGAAAAACAGACATGTTACCATTTTGCTCTTTTAAAACAAAGTAGGCCTATCTGTCAATATACTGTATGGATGGTGTATTGCATATTGATTATTCATAATTTCCTAAGCATAAATGCCCTTATCACTCCATTGTACACTTAGGACTGCGATATACATATCTGAACATTAATCAGCATACATTTGTCATTTGACAGCTGTCACTGACACTTGATATGTACATGTATTATTGACTTGATTGATATGAATATATTTCAGTTGGACTCCTAGGGTTAAATCATTGAGGGGGTCCTAAGGAAGTAGTAGTAGTTTGTGTGTGTGTGCGCATGTGTAAGTGGGATTAAAATTATTGTTTTCCATCTTTATCTGAAGAGCAGACTGAGTGTCTGAACCTGCTAATGCTAGCATGCTAACATTGGGACAGTTATGTGTGGCCCAGTTCAAGGGTTTATCTCTTCTCCCCTAAATTTTCTAACCACAATTTTCTTTTTGGATGTTATAGATATGACCCACTGCAAATTTTTAAAACTCTTAATGAATGTTGGTTCAATAGCTAAATGCCCAAAAATGAGCTCTCAATTGTAGAGTGATCTCATTCTGACAATGGTTTTTATGATTTTCCTGTTTTTGAATCTAAATAAGACATATATAACATTGTTTTTATGGTAAGTTTTGCACATATTTTCAAAGTTCAGTTTGTATACATCACACACAAATAGGTGGATTGGCCCATAACACCATTATGTCCAGGCAGTACAGCATTTTACTACTATTGGCTGGTTTTGGGCAGCCATCTTGGATTTACCCCATACAAATGACCTTAATGACATTGAAATTTGGGGCACCCCTTCTGAAATGATGGAGAACACCCTAAGGAAGGTCTACACCGATTTTGGTGCTTCTATCCAGCGCGTAACGATTAGGCCCTTTTTGGACGGTAAGAGACCCAGCTAAATGGGGCTCCCCAACGTTCGCACGTCTGTTATTTTTCGATAACGGACGGGTTGGTCTATAACAGACCGCTGTCAATGGCAACAAGACTTTTCACTGCTAAAGCGACTTTTCAACAAGACTCTAATCAGCTGCTGTGATAGACAACACCTGTTGTCCTGGCTACCTAGCGGTGTTCCACAACGGCACTGTTTTGTTTTGCGCAGCAACAATCCGTTGACATTAAAAACTATAATAGCCTAGACTTCACATTAAATAGGCCTAAAGAAATGTCCCCGCCATGTGTGAATCATTTAAGTATATCCATATAATAAGCGGGTTAACTTTCGGCGAGTCGGTCGCTTTGTGGAATAGCAGCACTTCAGAGAGAACAAGACCCCTCCGCTCCACATCGGGGTCTAAAGATTCTCTCTGTCGTGCTGCTATTCCACGGTAGCGACCTTCTCGCCGAAGGTTAACCCTTACTTATAAGTAGCCCATAATTAAAATCAGAATATAAAATCAGAGTTTGGGGTGGAGGTGGGACAATTCGAGAGCTTTTGTGCATAATATGTAAATGGTTAGGAGGGAAGGCATCTGTCAATCACTCCTTGGGCTCCTCCTGAGCTACATTTGAAAAAACAACTTTTATCATGAGGTTAAGAATGCAGCTCTTCCTCTGATATTAGGATGGTGGAATTATAATTTAATGGTAAAGTAAATAGGCCTATAAAACAATATTTGACAAACCATTATGTTATAATAATAATAATGTTACAATTATATAATATTCCCACTACAAACAACACATGTACTACTACTACTACTACAACTACTTCTACTATTGCTACTACTCTCTCTCTGTCACACACACACACACACACATACACACACGCACGCACGCACGCACGCACGCACGCACACACACACACACACACACACACACACACACACACACACACACACAGTAGAACAACTAAAACTAAAACTAAAACTACCTTGACATATTTCTGTTACGTAACTCTCTACTTATTTAAGACTTTGTGCAAAATATTGTAGGCAATGTAGGCAGTGTCGGTGGCAATCACCACTGTCGTTTACCTAGTAAGTAATCAAATAAAATATTTGTGAGGAGAAAATAGGTAATTTATTAGTTTTGATATTAGAACTTTAGAGTGTTGAACCTGTGCATGAATAAAGATTTACACAAACAAAATGATCTGGTCAGTCTGGTCAATCCTGCAGTAGTGCACCTACAAAGCAAAACAGACTACAGCAGAGTTCAGAACAGAGCAGAAGAAAAGAACAGAAATAAAGAAATTGCAGTTAGTAGTGCAATTAAAATTTGCTGTGAAATGCTCGAAATCTTTCTATAGCCTATGTACATGGCAAGAAAACCACTATTGTCCTTGATAGTGTCAAGATTATTCTATTGAACAGTTTATTAGGTACAAAAAAGGCACATGACTCAATATACAAAACTGGTAATGTGGGGCAAAGCCATGCACAAAAACATAAACAACACACAAAAAAACATACACTGCACATCACTGGAGCCATAGACAAACACACAAGCAATTGCCAATATGCAGCGATAGACAGACAAAGAAATCACTGAGACATTGAGAAGCAAATAAAATCACTTTAGTCATAGACAAATACATGGGCAAGCACAAGCTAAGGTGTGCTAGGCTATATGATATTGATCATGTTACACGCACAGTAATAAAGGTTCTAATAGCAGCACAGCACCCATCATCTGCCGTACATTTTATGTGAGTTCTTTCTTTTCTTTATATTATCTAGCATTCAGTGTCTGTAAGTACTGTAACGTCTGTGTGTCTTACTACTGTTTAGTATTCAGTGTCTGTAAGTACTGTAACGTCTGTGTGTCTTACTACTGTTTAGCATTCAGTGGAAGTGCTGTAGCTGCCTGTGTGTCTTACTACTGTTTTTTTAAGCACCATATGAGTAACCCTGACAAAAATACCAAATAAAATAATGTATACATTTACTTATTCATTTACCCTGAGATGGCAGCATTAGTTGTTAACAACACACACACACACACACACACACACACACACACACACACACACACACACACACACACACACACACACACACACACACACACACACACACACACACACACACACACACACACAGGTAGACATGACAAACAAACATACAAATGGTTTGCTGATGAAAGAAATTCTTGGCCCCATACCCCATATTGCCAGAACCATATTCCTATCACACTTGCCTGACAGAAAAAATGGCCAAGTTGCCTTGTCTTGTAAACCCATTTCTCAGAATATGTACTTAAAGGGGTATGCCACTATTTTGGGGCTTAATACAGTTAAAATCGTAAAGTGTCTAATTTTTCATGTAAGCTGTTGTCTTGCTTTAAAGGATAGTTCCGGCGTAAAATGAAAGTTTCACCATCGCTTTCCCATGCCACATAATGTATATAATGATGAGCCATTCTGGGCAATGCCGCGCCGTTATGGTGTTAGCTAATTTTAAGCTTTTTGGCGAAAAACGCAGCCAATGCATCACGGCGGGGCCAATTATAGTCCTATTATTTTCTGATGTTTCCCCGCTATAAACAACTTCAAAAACGATACACACTTCATCACAAAGGTCTCGTCAATCAAACCGAGGCACAGAGACGATCATCGGACCACACAGTCTTTCACTGGCCAGTGTTTTCAGAGGTGTCTCACTGTTGCAACTCTCTGACCCGGATGCAGGCTACTCAATCAGGTGGCTAGGTAGGCTAAACATGGTCCGCGGTTCTTACACCGGCTGCGACCGTAAAATGAAAAGCTGGAACCCCGACCGTTTTCACCGACTGCCACTGTCTAAACCAGCCATATTACGGGAATGGCTAATAGCATCAGAAGTGGACTACCGTGTGTGCAGGCAGCAGATTTGAAGAGTTGTATGGAGAGTACCGGTGGCAGATGGACACTCTGAGATCACTCCCGGACGTGTAGCCCCAGGTGGTTTTATCACTCCCAGACGTTCGATAAGGTAGGCAGACTACTCTTACAAAGTAATTGCAACACGGTATAATATAACATGGATTCAACTTTGTAATAACACACCACTGGTGGTGTACTTACATTCTAGTACGACTTTATAAAATTCCTCCAGCCCTCCTCCGTTGCGTAATGGTCCATCTGACCTCGCGCGCCCTGGTCAATTAGTGTCTACTTCACTGAAACTACTCTAGCATGCTTGACATCAACCACATCGAATGCCTCAGGTCGCACAATTTCACTTGCCATCCCGCGCTAGTTTGTTTTGACAGTTTATGATCTCCTGTAGTGGGCTACATTTACTGCACCTGTATGCCTTCCCAAAACAGAGTGCTAGCTGGCAAAGACGCGCGGTGTTGCAACCAGTTTCACAGATTCACAGACACTCAAGATTCATGAGCCAGACACATTTACACATGTTTCTCTCTCTTCAAACATACCTCCATAGCCATGCGCCTTTTTGGTACACCATTCATCTTTAGACGGTTTCGTTTAGGTGTTCCATCTCCCTTACTCTTCTTGTAGTCATCATCCTCGAAATGCTCCCTCCATACACGGTAGTAGCGATCCCTCAGGGTTTTTATGTCAGTTTCGTCCACTTCTGATGCTATTAGCCATTCCCGTAATATGGCTGGTTTAGACAGTGGCAGTCGGTGAAAACGGTCGGGTTCCAGCTTTTCATTTTACGGTCGCAGCCGGTGTAAGAACCGCGGACCATGTTTAGCCTACCTAGCCACCTGATTGAGTAGCCTGCATCCGGGTCAGAGAGTTGCAACAGTGAGACTCCTCTGAAAACACTGGCCAGTGAAAGACTGTGTGGTCCGATGATCGTCTCTGTGCCTCGGTTTGATTGACGAGACCTTTGTGATGAAGTGTGTATCGTTTTTGAAGTTGTTTATAGCGGGGAAACATCAGAAAATAATAGGACTATAATTGGCCCCGCCGTGATGCATTGGCTGCGTTTTTCGCCAAAAAGCTTAAAATTAGCTAACACCATAACGGCGCGGCATTGCCCAGAATGGCTCATCATTATATACATTATGTGGCATGGGAAAGCGATGGTGAAACTTTCATTTTACGCCGGAACTATCCTTTAAGACAAGTTAAAAGAGGGAGCATGTCGCTAAGCTAGTGAAAGTCAATGGATCCGTGTAGCATGCTACAATGCTACACGGATCCATTGACTTTCACTAGCTTAGTGACATATTCCCTCTTTTAACTTGTCTGAAAGCAAGACAACGCTTAACACGAAAAATAAGACACTTTACCACCTTTATAAACCCCAGCCAACGATTTTAACTGTATTAAGCCCCAAAATAGTGGCATACCCCTTTCATGCCATCTATGAAATACCTCCACATACAGTATATGCAACTGGTTGAAGCTGCAGTCAGTTAGATCACTCTTCCCTTTAACTTACTGTAAAAGCACCATTAAGGCCTAAAGCTGAACTAGTGTGGTATTGCCTTAAACACAGGAAGACGTTGGACATTCTCGATTTTAATTGGCTCTCAGACTCAGTTTGCACTATTTGAAATAGTAGAGGAAGGTATCTTGGCCAGGTTGGTTGGTCAAAGAATTCTGAGCACCGGAGAAGTCACAGGAAGTATGGGTGGGCCCAGGCAGCCGTTGTGCACCCACAGACACAGTTTCTGGAAATGGCGATGATGGTCTTAATTTTCAGGTGTTTGAAGTACATCTGGTGATGTACTAATCGTGCACTCAGGACTTAGGAGATTACAGGACATGAGAATGGTAGAGAAAGGTTGGGTAGGGTTGGGAAATGACCCAGGCCGGATTCCAACCTGGGTCCATATGAGTTGATTGCCTGTTCATGGTACAGTACGAGCACACCCCATCATCACTCAAGATCCATCCTCTGCATGTCATCACTGTCCTCCTCCAGCATTGCCATTGTTTTCATCTGTGGATGTCACTTTCTGTTAAGATACTGTATGCTCCATAATATGGAGCAACGCAATAATCGGAGATCATAACAAATGTACCCTCCATCTCACTAAAAGTTACAGCAAAAGATTCATATTTATGACCCACTAACTGGCTATTCTTTTGATATACAGCACCCTGCGTGGATACAATAGGGTACTCATGTCAGTATAGTACCCTTTTACAGAAAACTCATGTACGTATCTATCAAAGTGCCTTTTAAAATTGTGTAGGCCTACCCTCTGAGGTACTATATAGTATTATAAAGGATCTTGTGCCTGCGGTATAATACTCTATGTGAAAATATAATGTCCATATGAAATTATATAAAAAATGCTTGAACTTTTTGACAACACATTATCGAACAGATGCTGCAATGTACAGTATATGACAAAAATCCAGTTCTTACCTAAAGGGTCTAGTTCAGCTGCTGCTGCTGGGGTTCCTGTTGGCAGTAATTAACACACTGCATTAATCAGTCCCACCCAAATTCAAGCACTGCCATGTGTGTGTAAATACGGCAGTCTGATCCAAGGTTTCACTCTCCAGTCATATTACCATAAAACATCTTCTCACACATATGGCTATACACAGTGGTTGAGTTGTAAAATCAAACCAGGGGAGATTACATTTCATCAGCACTGAAGGTATGCTATTTACCTACCAGTAGAGTTTCTGCAGCCAGATCTCCCACGGACTCCCACTACCACTCCAATTACAATTCCAATGATCGCAATTATAACTCCAATTGCGATTCCAAGCTCACATCCACATGACTGAACATCAGCAATGTTCCCTATAATTTGAACAATAGAGCTGCTCTGTTATTTTGACCACATAGTCACGACCATAAACACACACACATACACAATGTATACGTACCATGCTATACTTTGTAGGCCTACATATTATTTTGAACTACTTGTATACTGTGCTATTCTGTATTCACTCTTTGCTGCATATGACCTCATCGAAAGTCACTTTCAGTAAAAGTAAATATGTTTATGGACACTTTTAATCTGATTAAATATATAAACCGAATACATAGGCATGCAAACAGTCAAATAATCTTCGCAAACGATTTAGGCCTAAATATTTAAACCAATCACATTAATCGGTTTAGAATGTTCTTATAAAACAATTGCGAAAAGAAACTGCCCATGACGTTTGTTTAAACAGATTGTGCGAACATGAAGTGCCCATGTAAGCACAGGTAATGTCTGCTGCAATGAATGTAAATGTAATGCATCAAGCACATTCACCTGTTGCGTTGAACATGTCCGTCTCAGAGATGTTGGTGCTCTTCCAGCTCACAGGGTTGCTGAGGTTACAGGTGTAGGTGACATCCAGTGCATTGGTCTTCTGCACCCTCCACACAGCTCCAGAAGCTTTACAGCCCATATTGTCAGTCCAGCTGTAGTTGCCAACAGGTGGTCTGCCACGGCCAGCTCCCACACATTTCAGTGTGCAACAGCAGGGACTGCAGTGAAGCATGATTTCAGGTTTGTTAACGGAATCTGCAATGAGTAATGAATTAGCAATAGCAGTAATTAAGGCTACTGATCGATGAAGCAAAAGTAATCATTTCAAAAATTGGCTTGCTTTTGATTTTTGTGGCATTTGTAGCATGTGCGTGGGTCTCTGTTTTCTGTGTTTCTTTTACCGCTGTGCAATTTGCTCATTGTCTATTGCTGTTTGAATGTCTGACGTGCTACTCTCATTTTCACTGCTTCTTCGCCACTATTTTTTTAGGGCTTTTTAATATTTCAGTCAGACACATTACAGCACTTTGGACAGCTTGCACTGTTTTTAAATGTGCTTCATGAATAAAATGTATTGTATTGTTTTGCTTGCTTATTTACTTACTTAAGTGACTTACAAAGTTTGAGTTTGCCTATTTAATCTTGTACAATTACTCTACAGGAGCTCTATGCTACATTGTCGATGCAGAAAGCTGGTGGAATGGCACGTAGCTCAATTTGTGAGCAGCCTGATACAGTTATGCTATGACAGACATTGGTGCATGTCACAAGAAAAACATGTTTATACTATAAACTGGCCCTGTTACATACCTGGATATTTCCATTTGTCTGATCTACCTACAGATAATGGCCGCTACAGAAAAAAGGGGGCGGGGTCACCTCTAGTGTTATTTTCTACCTCTATGCTCTATATAGATGGGTTCTCAATTTTTGTTTTCTCCTGACTGTGTGAAACTATCTGCGCACAACTCCACCTCTGATTGTTGGAAACCCCTGTCAGTCAAAAAATTTGCTCACATGGTTGGCTGCCAGTGTCTTTCCCCTCCTCACAACACCGTGTTTACAAACAAAAAAAATCATCTATAACAATCTCAAACAGTATTCTGGGGCATTGAATATTTATGCTTAATGTCTTCACCTTCACCTTAAGCACCCCCTTGAAATTCTTGTTCTTCCTCAGCATGATCTCCACCTGTGGATGACATTGTCAACTATCTTACATACTGCATACACAGTACATATAAAGTAGTTATACAGATCGCAGAAAACCATTGGACTCGAACAGTCATACAAGTTGCAACTTCAAAGGCTTGAACTGTTATACATTATACACTACACATCACAGATACGCATACACGTACAGAACATACTTACAGGACTATTGCAGCCTTAACAAATGTTGCTGTGTTTTTGGAATAGGAAATGAAGTTCTTACCAGCCTCGTGTAAAGGAACTATTTGACATGCCACTGTTTGGGGGCCTGTTAACAACAATAATTAGGCACAAAATCAATCCCACCCAAATTCAAAGTCCTGTCTTTATCAACTAAGTGTGTAGTGTAACAGTGTGTAATTAGGCCTATTTGGGCTTACTTGCCACTTCCAACACTTCCCATTGTGCTTCTCGAAATGTTGAATGTCTTAGCAATGTGTTTATCATGTGCATCATGCTACAAGTGGCTGTGCCGGATATCAGTGACAGTCTAGGAGCTGAGCAGAAAAGTTCTTTCAAATCGGCACCATTGCATTATTGCTCTGTTCACATCTGGTCTTTCCAATACCTGATTGAAAATACTTAGATTAACCTCTATCCTAAATAGTGACAACGTTTAAGGTGTTGAATAATTGTGTCAATGAAGAAGATACTCATTGGAAGATACTGGAAGATATTCATATATACATACCAGGATTGTGTCTGTTTGTCTGCTTCGTATTGTACCCCAATGTCCCAAGAACCCCAACTAGCACTCCAATTAAAATTCCAACCACAATTCCGATTCCAAATTCCTTTTGAAGATCACATTCAGATGATGGAACATCAGGGGTCTTCCCTGTATTTGGAAAAATGAGTTTCACTGTATCCTTCCCCATACATACTTAAGATAAAACACAATACATAATCACACATAATTTAGCACAAGCAACACACAATTCAACAATCACCTGTTGCGTTGAACATGTCCGTCTCAGAGATGCTGGTGCTCTTCCAGCTCACCTGGTTGCTGAGGTTACAGGTGTAGGTGACATCCAGTGCATTGGTCTTCTGCACCCTCCAGACAGGTCCAGAGGCATTGCAGCCCTTACTGTCAGTCCAGCTGTAGTTGCTAACAGATGGCTTGCCACTGCCAGCCCCCACACAAGTCAGTGTGCAACCGCAGGGACTGCAGTCAATCCTGATTTCAGGTTTGTTAACAGAATCTGCAATAATATCAACGACAAAAAGTAATGAATTAGCAATAGCAGTAATTTAGGCTACTGATCGATGAAGCAAAAGTAATCTGTGCTTGCATCATTTAAAAAATTGGCTTGCTTTTGAATTTTGTGGCATTTGTAGCATGGCCATTTATTTGTCAGAGAATGATGCAGAAGCAATTCCATGAAATGCAAAATGTGAACTTAAATTACCCAGCACAGTGAGGTGTATTTGCGATGCAGCCTTTTCATTGATTTTAAGAGTATATACATCATCAAATGCTGAGTTCAGTCCTGAGATTGTCAGAGCCAATGTTGATTTGTTAAGACTGAAGGAATTTTGGAAGGCTCCATAAAAGCTGACGTAATGCTCTCCTTATCCCACTCCACTATCTTATCTTTATTCTTTAGCCATTCCACATCTTTGACCGTTCCATTGTACTGTACACCAGGCAACGAAATGGATGCACCTTTTAAACCGTATATCATCAGTACATCACCTACAACAACAAAAAAAAAACATTTCATCATAAAAT
Source organism: Engraulis encrasicolus (assembly GCF_034702125.1). Classification (NCBI taxonomy): domain Eukaryota; kingdom Metazoa; phylum Chordata; class Actinopteri; order Clupeiformes; family Engraulidae; genus Engraulis; species Engraulis encrasicolus. The sequence goes on from NC_085869.1 coordinate 11,143,904, forward strand.
AAAAAATGTAAATACATACTCACACAAACACACATGCAAGTAATTGTTTTCAGGATAATATGGGCTCGTTTTAAATTTGACCCATGCAACAAATTTCAAAAAAGTTGAGACAGCTCAAATAAAATGCTTTTAAAGTTGAATACATTTAAATACAAGACAAAGGAGAAGCATTTTCATTAATTACAATAACTGATGGAATGGTTATATATAATAGAAACAGTTGTTTTAGACATGATTTTAGCGGCTTAACTGGTAGCTGTCTTTATCATTGTTTCCCTTTTTGTTATGTGACAAATGCTGAGTGTAGGCTGGGCAATTTATCGTGGTTACTCTTATGATGGAGCCAAACTGCTGGAACATAGAGAGTAAAGGCTGCCCCATTATTATTAGGGGACACCGTGGTTCTGTAGAACTCCACTCAACGGCTTTGACGTAAGCGTGACTGATCTGCGAGGATTCTTCCGTCCTAAATCTAATATTATTTTAATTCTATTATATTCTTCACAATGGACCGTCATTGCCTAAATGTCCGCATTTTTGTTCCTTAGCAGCGCTGATAGGACGGTGGTTGCGTTTGACTGTCAATCAAAAGAATTCTAAAAGAATTCTAACTGTCAATCAAGTCAACTAACAATGCTCATTGGTCATTTAAACAATTTAAATAGCTCTCTGAAATGAGAGTCAGCCGAAAAATAATATTTGGCTTGTTTGAAACGGACGGGAAGCTACCATTTGCCGGAAATAGAGTGGACTCAGCAAGAATTGGCAAAGAGATGCATTGGCTCAAGTCTCCCATAGAGATGAATGGGAATTCTTCCAGTTTCCGGATCTAGTCCCACCCCTCGCCATGGCTTCACTACACTACAGAATAGAATCCACAGTGTCCCCTCTATTAGGCCTAAGTGTCAATGGACCGTCCTCCAAAACATAATCCATTAGTAGTGTATGCAGTTCGAAGTGTATATCATATCATTCAGTGTTCTTTTAACCCTCCACATGAGTAAGAAGGACATAACCAAGGCACTGCTGCACCCCTACCATCATATATGCTGTCTTTTAGAACTTTATTTCTATTTTAATTATTTAAAGCTTCATGTTCTTTTAATGTGCAATTTGCTCATTGTCTATTGCTGTTTGAATGTCTGACGTGCTACTCTCATTTTCACTGCTTCTTCGCCACTATTTTTTTAGGGCTTTTTAATATTTCAGTCAGACACATTACAGCACTTTGGACAGCTTGCACTGTTTTTAAATGTGCTTTATGAATAAAATGTATTGTATTGTTTTGCTTGCTTATTTACTTACTTAAGTGCTGACTTACAAAGTTTGAGTTTGCCTATTTAACCCTTCTGTTGTGTTCGGGTCATTTTTGACCCGTTTTCAAGTTTAAGTGTACAAAAACCACACTTTCCTTTGTTGTCCTGGAATGAGGCTCCATCTAATCCTGAGTCACAATCATTTCAACAGAAAAAAATCTATCTGTGGTGTTCGGGTCAAAATTGACCCGGCATAGATTTTTGGTTGTTGTATGGTATTTCTGAAAAGCTGCTGGTTGCCCTTTGTCCTCAGTTTGGTGATTCATGGTGAGGTAAATATATTTCTTGCCTTAAATTTTTTTTCCAACTTTTTCAAATAACAAATCCAAGATGGCCGCCGGACGGTCCCATACACTACAATGTGTCATATCTCCTGTTGTGAAAGGAGTACAGATGTATTTTTGGTGTCTACTCATATGTTTTCATGGTCAGCAAATCCTTTTCTGCATTATATAATGAGAATTTTTGCACATTTTATTTGCAAAATAAGTTTTTGCACATTATTTTGTCCACAAGCGTATCAAAAATCCATAATGGCACCCAAACATGTAGAACTGGTCTTAAAGTGTTTATGAAACGAAAACAAAGTAAAGGAATTTGACCATTTCCAGGACAGATTCTGAAAGTTCTAAGCCTTGTGAATAAAATGGGATATTGTCTGGGTGATATTTTGTCCTAAAAGTCATGTTAAAACGTTCCCAAAAAGTGTTTTTTTTGGTGACATGCAAATTTTATGCAAATGATATGCGTGACATAGAAGGGGTGAGTTCACCTCATTCCACCTTGTTCAGATCAATGGCGGCTAGTACCAAAACAAAGCGCAGTGTCAAGCAGTGTGTTGCTGGAGGGCCGAACGGTGCCAGCTGCAAAAATGGCTACTTGACAGAAGGAATATCTTTGCACAAGTTCCCTTCTGTGAAGAATGATGGAACTGTGGCCGACAAGGAGAAGGCTAAATCAAGCTAGGGCTCTGTGGATCCAATGCATGGTTTTGAAGCAAGCTCGTGGTCACTGTTGTGCTCTGCACATTTCCACCCCTTGTGCTTCACCACAAATGTGGAGGTCGCGGGCATGGTTGGACTGAAGAGAATGCTATTGCCTCAAGCAGTTCCAACAATTGACATCGCCGGCGTGCAGACTGAAACTGCCCCTGTAACTGCTCGGGCACGAAGACAGGTGAGTGCACTGCTTTGCTTTAGGCTACTCGTTTTACCTTGTCCATCTGCTTTGTATGTTGTTTTCAGGAAAGGGTAATGCACATTACATGCCAAACCGATGCGAATGCTCTCGGAATATGCACTTTTTATTGATTGCCATTCAACTGGTCAATAAATTGGTTTTGGGAGGATATCCGCACATCAGCGTGGTGCTCTCAGTCGAGGACAGCCAACTCACAGATTGGGCTACTCAGGGCTTTTTCTGAACGGGGAAATAGGGGCGCTCCACCCTCCGTGGGTGCACCCTCATACTTTTATTTATATATATATATATATATATATTTGAGCGCCCCTAATAAATTTCTCATTCATGGGGGGGGGACACCCCCCTTCACCCCCTGTAACCTGCCATGATGCTCCCTCATGCCAAAAAATCCTAGAAAAAGTCCTGCTACTGCTTAGCAAATAAACAGAGATGCACATAGCGTAGGCCTACTTTGAAGCGTTGATTGTTTGTTTTTAGTATTGTGGTGCATGTGTGGCTGACATTTGGACACACCTCGTCCTCAGAGTCCGGCTGAAGGACACGCGACGCCTGTGACTTTGAGCACAAAAAATAATAATAATGATAAACGCTAAAAATATGCTGAGGACTCAGGCTATATAGGGCGTTTTTCCAACAGCCTAATACCTCCGTTTTTTCTCTAGTTGATGATATTTTTGCATGTAGCCTACATGCATTTCAATCACACTATATCGCGCAATTGAATCAAAATGCCCCCCATTTGTCAACAAATACACACGCCATGTCATCTGTGGGTCATGGCAAAGCGCCCTTAGCAACCGTAACCATAAACAAAACGAACTGTCAGACTATGTCAACAATCGTCACTTCGCCTGTCAGATATGTCACTTTCTGCAGATGTATCAGTGCCTCTGAAATAGATTTGTGCTGCTGTTTTTTTTTTTCATGAGGTTGGATGTGTGGTTTTTCGACACGCTGATGTTTGTATCAGAATTTTGGTTCCTTTATAAGATGTGGGTCCATCAAATGTGTGTTGTTTTCTCAGATCGCCATACTAGCAAACCAGGGACTCCCCTCTATGATGTCACAGCCCAGCTCATTAGTCACACCAAATTTCACAGAATTCACACTTTGAGTTGCCATTTTCACAAGTTCCTCCAGGATGATTGGGTTCAAAGTCTCATCGATGTTATCAGAAAAAACAAGGCTTTAATGGGAATGACCGTTTGTTTTCATTTCATAAACACTTTAAAGTTGATGTGACAATGATATAAGGGTCCATGTTCATAGCATAGTGGATTCAGATCAATAGTGTGACCTTTTTCATGTTCATTGAGGTGTTCATTTCCTATATATTTGCCTTAGATTGGTGGAATAGCTTTGAATCTGACAAAATTGTTATTTTGTATATTTACCACACTAAACTCATATAAATATTGAAAAACACCAAGTCAACATATTTCAACATTCATTTTATGCACTGAAAAGCTAATTTAGTTGACATTTGGTCTTTATCCTGCTATAAATCTCTTTGGGTTGGTTTGGACCCGAACACCACAAATGTCACTATTGATGATATTTTCTAATATTAGAGAAAAACTAATAAAATAAATTTGGGGGTTGTTGTACTCTCATGTCAGCCGTAATACATGGACAACATAATCACTAATTGTATCACTTTAGGAAGTATTAGTAGTGAATTTATACAGCTTTTGATAGTTTTGGTCATCAAAAACGATTTGCATAATGTAAGATAAAAGACCTGTAAAGTCAAAAAGATGAATAAATAAAGTAGTATTTCCATGGATATGAATACATACCAAGTTAGCTATGAGATGAAAAACAATATTTGATTAGAACTAGTGCTTTTAGATATTTTATGACTGAGTTTTGCTGTCACGGGTCAAAAATGACCCGAACACCACAGGTGTATGCAGCTTTTGAACACAACACAAGGGTTAATCTTGTACAATTACTCTACAGGAGTTCTATGCTCCATTGTCGATGCAGAAAGCTGGTGGAATGGCACATAGCTCAATTTGTGAGCAGCCTGATACAGTTATGCTATGACATATATTGGTGCATGTCACAAGAAAAACATGTTTATGGCTATAAACTGGCCCTGTTACATGCAACAGCTACTTTTCTAAGCACATTTTTTTCTCCTCTTATCAGAACTCATTATCTTCACATCAGAAGAATTTAAAGAATGTGAATGGTATATGGAGTAGGTTTCTTTAGAGGGAGCCATACACCTTCATAATATGAGCCCTTTGGCTTCTTTTTGGTTAGAGAATACAGTGTAGGGCTCATTTAGGACATTTATGTGTGAAGGAACACATCTGGCTACGCAAGTATAAAACTATCTAGACCATAATCAGTCATCTCACCTGAGGTGAAGGAGCACAGCAGTAGCACCAGCAGTTGAATAACACCGTTCTTAATTCTCTTCATATATGCCGGACAAGTTAGCCTGAAGGTCAACATCGTTCCAGTTACACATGAACAAAAATAAAGTCAGGGCACATCAAGAGTGTTGTGATCATGTTAATCATCCATGTCAACACATTTGTCTTCCTTTTCTTCCTATTCCTTCTATATAAAAACCTCCCCTGGCTACAATGACCAGTATCATAAGTCTGATCATTCATCTATACATAGAAAAATATGAACCTTTATAACACAATACACATGTCAAAAGCTGCACTGGAAAATAATGAATGCTACAGTGCGCATGATTTCTTTGAGTATGATTACTGAGCACTTACCTGAGAGGAGCTGCAGGCTGACCGTCAATGACAGATAACAGCTTACTGTTTTGTAGACATGGTTTCATAAAATCCAAAGGAGTGAGTCGCTTTATTTTTTATAAATATTTAGCCTTAGAGAACTCACATTGTTAGTGACGAACATATCCGTCACTTCCAGTTTCTGCCCTTGTGACAAATGCCTTTGTGTTCTCATCAACATATAACCTGCTTGACTGGTTCTGGTGTGGGCGCGAATAGACTTGCCTGGCATGAGGCAACAGTGACACTTTGGCATGCAGGGAGGCATACATGTCTGTAGCCTATCATGGACAATAATATAGTGCTTAAAGTTAAGTTATGATTTACAATGAAAAGAAACAAAGAATAAACAATATTTTATTTGCGTATTATCCTGCAGAAAAAGTACTCAGACCATAGTGATAAACAACTGAAGAGAAATTATTCTGCCCCCTATATCTTCTGCTGTGAAGAAGAGGTTTATAGTGGATTTCATTTATTTTGATAGGGACAAAGATTTTAAAAGGGCATTTTAAAAGGGCATTTTATTGTTCCTAGTCATTCTACTGTGCTGTTGAACACATTGGTCAATTGTTTGGGACAAAGATTTTAAGAGGGCATTTTAAAAGGGCATTTTATTGTTCCTAGTCATTCTACTGTGCTGTTGAACATTTGTCATTCGTGTAACTTCAATCATCATGATAGAGGTGGGATCAGCCGCTATCTATGAAATGTTTCTGCAGACCTCTATCAAATGTTTCAGTATACTACTACAGCTAGTATACTACTAGAGCTAAAATCAGACCATAAGCCTATTGATGTAGAAAACGTGTATGCAACCTTGTTGTTTATTTGGTTCAGATTTTCTTCATAGCCAGGAATGTTCTGTACTACAGTAGAGAGAGTAAATATCTTCTTTTACATGTTCCTTTGTGGTTCCAGGAACTTACCACAAATTTGATTTAGCACAATAACAGGGAAAGCAGCTGCGTCTCACCTCTCCATGGCACAAGATTGAAAAAAAAAATCACTATGCAGTGCGTGTGTGTTTCTGTCCACCAGAAGGCGGAAGTGTATGTGCTCTCTGAGTTCAAAATGCTGCGGCAAGAATTTTAACAAAGACCAGAAGGAGAGAGCGAAACACTTCTGTCCTGGCAGGTCTACAATAGCTTGTTCGTGACGACACAGTACGATTTTTGCTAGGCAGCGGGCATGCGTAACCAGAATGCATCAAACTGGCAAAGTGCGCATGCCCACTGCCTAGCAGCAATCTTACTGCTTCGTCACGAACGAGCCTATTGTAGACCTGCCAGGACAGAAGTGATTCGCTCTCTCCTTCTGGTCTTTCTGCCTGCTGCCTACTTGACTTTAAAATACTGTTGACATTGTTCAAAGCATGAAATGGTCTTGCTCCATGTTACATCAATTACATGTTCTCTTTTTATACCCCTGCGCGAGTTCATTGATTTAATATATATATATATATATATATATATATATATATATATATATATATATATATATATATATATATATATATGGACGACTGATGTAAAGTTGCAAATCAAGGCATGGCTTTAAAGACGCTAATAACAAGCCTTACCAAAATGTTTAATAATGTGTTTGAGCGACACATTATTTAAAAGTGTAAAACAAACCATTTAGTGTTTATGTATTATTACTTATTATTATATGGTGTGACGTCATCGGTCGAATGCTCCATTCATTTCAATGGGGCTCCCCAACGTTCGCACGTCTGTTATTTTTCGATAACGGACGGGTTGGTCTATATCAGACCGCTGTCAATGGCAACAAGACTTTTCACTGCTAAAGCGACTTTTCAACAAGACTCTAATCAGCTGCTGTGATAGACAACACCTGTTGTCCTGGCTACCTAGCTGTTGCCTAGCGGTGTTCCACAACGGCACTGTTTTGTTTTGCGCAGCAACAATCTTTTGACATGAAAAACTATAATAAACTTAACATTAAATAGGCCTAAAGAAATGTCCCCGCCATGTGTGAATAATTTAAGTATATCCATATAATAAGCGGGTTAACGTTCGGCGAGTCGGTCGCTTTGTGGAATAGCAGCGTCGGGGTCTAAAGATTCTCTCTGTCGTGCTGCTATTCCACGGTAGCGACCTTCTCGCCGAACGTTAACCCTTACTTATTATTCCAGGCCTTTTGACTTAACCAGGAATGTCTAGTTGAAATAGGAAACACAAGGTAAGTAAAGTAGGCATTTGCCTAGGGCCCCCGAGTAGGAGGGGCCCCCACGGACGACATGTTTTGTATTCAATCGCAATGACGATTTTAAATAGCTTTATAATAAGCCACTGTCATCTGTATGAAAGGCTCTGCTGCGAGGGCAGCAACAGCGCCTCCCTAATACCCCCTGCTCGAGGGGCCCCCTTCAAATTGGTTTGCATCAGCGACAGCGTCAAGTCAAGTGCCCAAAAGCACAACGACAGTATAGTCAAAGAGGGTGGAGTAATAAAGAGGCTTTCAAACCCGCCCACCCAATGCAAAAGTAAGGGCATGCATGATGGCGTTTTTTTGACGAGGTTGAAAATTTGCTAGGCAGCGAGCATGCTCACTGTGTCCGCGTGAAGCATCCTGGTTAGAATTGCCGTTCACGACGCAGTTGAAGGGAGTGACCTCTGCTTGGCAGTCGTGACACATGGCGTTGAACCATCGTGGGAACAAAAGTTTTGTCAAGCAGCCACGCAGTAACAAAAACCTACTGCGCTGGGCAGAAGACCTCCTCCATGATGTGAGGAATCTGCCGTGATTGGTGTTCATAGCTCATGTGATTCATGTGTGTGTAGTTGAACGTGCTTCATTTTCTACATGCTGAAATGCATTTCATGCTCAAATGCAGCATACTCAGAGTGGTATCATCCATATGTATGGTCGCACAACCCACTTACAACAGTAAAAAAAGAGAAACAAACCACCCTGTCGTCAGATGCTCCATCTTCGCCACGTTAGGAGTGTATGCCGTTGGTTACAAAAACACTACTATTCCGCGCCTCGCTTGCTTGACGGATAGAGTAGTGATTGCGCACCTGGCTTCCAATCGTGATGACCCCGGTTCGAAACTGCATCGGAACACAGGAAGTCTTTAGTTGCTGATGGTGAATTTGGAAACAGATATGTTGCGAGTGACTCGTGTTGTCTCTAATGTATGAAAGTGAAGAAATAGAGTGGCCGTTTTGGTTGGGGCGCTATGGTAAAGCTACATATTGAACACCTGGGTTCAATCCCTGCAAGATGGATTGGCGCTCTTATGTCTTTTTAAAACTGTCCTATCTGAATGACGACTTTGGTCCCAAAACACAAAATGAAAAGCGAGTACTAGGCTAATTAACTGAATTATTACATGGAACAGATGCCAAATCATCATAAGTTTGACTAAGAGTCCAACCTTAATCCTTAATTCACCAAGTGTAAAAGCCTGTGTCTCTACCTCAAGACCATCGAATTTCTTTTTGACTAGGAGAGAGAGTCTGGGAATGTCCAAGCATGTGACAGCGTCGGTAAGCGCGTCATGGAATTAACGCTGTGATGATTTCATTCCACGAGAGGGTGACCTGGTACACCCGCTGTCAAAAAAGGTAGATCCACCCACAGACCTATAGATCCACCTTCTTTGCCGCTGTTGAAATCTCGTCGTCCTGATGTGTCCAGCTTGGTTGCGACGCAGTTATCCCCTCCTTTTTAAGACCAAGCAAATCACGTTTTGATCAAATCTTTTCCTGCGTGGTTGCGACTGAGCCTAATGTGTGCTCAAGTTGGGTCTCCTAAGGGGGCGTTGTCCCCTCCTTCTTCTTCTATTTTTGAGGTGTTTGCACGAGAAGTGTGCCACCGCCATCTAGAGTGCGAAGGGGACTCCATTTATTCTCCACCTGAGAACTCTGAAGGTCTCCTAACCGAAGGTCTACTAAAGGGGCGTTCACCCGATAGAAAGTGGATACCAGAAATTAACTAGAATGACTTATCTCTGTCTAGAGTATCTGGTATACTAGTCAAAGTACCCCCAGCTGAAGGGGGGCCCCTTCCAATTGGTTGGCATCGACAGTGTAAAATCAAGCGCAAATACAAACTGAAAAGGAAGTGAAACTATCTCTTTCGGAGGATGTTGCACAGACGCCAGTTTACATTTAAAAAAATTTGGCTCAAGCCAGATGCTTTTATAATAAAAGTTATCTCGAAGACAACATATTACTCTCCGTAGGCCCAACTGCAATCAAACTGTCCCAGCCGTAGAGTGGGTCAGCTCGTCTGCTAACAATGTGAGCTTATAAATTATTGGCTGATTTTCCTGTAATTTTGAATTTATGTAAAAATAAAACAAATTATTCAGATGTAGTAATATAAATTACTAGAGGGCTCTTTATAGCACAGTATATGTGTCCAATCAGTACCACTCAAACACGAGAAGATTTTATACTAAGAGCAGTGCTTTATAATCACAGTGAACCTGACGAAGCACAAGAGAAGTGCATTGTTCACTGAAGTAAATAAAAATAAAATAAAATAAAAATAAAAACCAGCAAAAATTAAGTCGTGTGTGGTGATTCCTTACTTATTTTCTGAATTATTGTGACAAGTTTTTGATGTAAAATGAGGGTGTGTGCACAAAATCCCTTACAGCAGTGGTTCCCAACCTATGGGTCGGGACCCAACTTATGGGTTGCCAAAGATCTACAGGGGGTCGCGGAGCCCTCTTGATTTTAAGGGTTTTCATTGGAAATATATATAGCCCATGTTGAATAAATGACAACGCATTGAACTAATAAATGCTTAGAAGCAGCAAATTGTAAGTGCTACATTAAACATTTATTCTATATTTGACCAAAGACGAATTGAGGAATAAAATAACTAAAATTAGTTCTCGCAGGAAACAGAGGGCATCTTGTGACTCCGTCTCGTGCGGGCGCTCGCGTGTTTGGGTCACCAAAGCTTACAATAGTAAAAACATGGGTCCCTTAAGAAAAAGGTTGGGAACCACTGCCTTACAGAATGGATTATAATATGGATAAGTCAAGTAACCGGGGCCTGTACTGATATAAAAGGATCCCAGGCCCACTCCAAATAGCCTACATTACAACAAATATTTTCACACAAAAGGAAGTGTAAAAATGCACCCAAGGCATGTGAAGCAAATTTGGAATTGTTTTTTAGTGTCTGTTAGGGCTGATTTAAGACATGGGTCGAAACCGACCCAAGCATAGGGGATGGTAACAGGAATTGAACACAATACAAGGGTTAATAGAATTTAGAAAATGTGATCATTAGATTAGGATTTAAATATTTTTACATGCTACTGTAATGCCTCTTTGACCCTCCTGGTTGCAGTCTGTTGCGCTCTCTTTTGATTATATCTCCAGACTGCTTTACACACTTACAGAATGTTATTTATATCTGTATTGATACTTTTTGGGACAAGGCTGGATAGCCGGCTGGGACTAATATTTTGCCAAAGGGCCAATCAGAAAAACGGTGACGCCACTATTTTGTGTATCAGGGACCAGAGCCTGATTAAGACTTACACAATTGAAAATACTTTGTCAGTATGGTCACTTGTAATGCAACTTGTTCCTACAATGTAAAAATTATATAATAATTCTCCAGTGGGTATAGTGCAATATTTGCTGTGTTCGTGATTTCAACATGATTGGACACAGATTTCGTGTCCTTAACATCCGTGCCCAGGAGCACGGAATTTCTGGAGATCAGGCTGGTGATTTCTACAATGTGCAATGTATGCAAAATCACGAATACAAATTCATCACATTTGCGTTTGTCTCATAGGTTCAGAGACAAGTTGTTCATTGAGCAATTTTATTCAGTACAACAGATACATACACAACTGCAAAACAGAATACTTATTAAACAGCCAGAGTGTATAAAAATACAGGAGATCACTGGATCTGTTATACAATAATACAAGAGATCGCTGGAGCCATATTGGAACACACACACACACGCACATACACACATAAACACAAAATGGCATTTTCTGGAGCAGCTACAGAAATCAATAGAGTGGCAGAGAAATGCACACATTTGTCAGCAGGGCAGGCCCTTGGCATAGGCAGTATAGGCAAATGCTAATGGCGCCACTCCAGTAAAGGGCGGCGCAACAGAAAATCAGGGATGGAAAAAAATCTAACGAATCTAATTTAATCTCATCTAAAGATTCAATCTACATCATCACAATGAACACAATGAAAGTAAATCATCATTAAAATAATAAAAAAAATGCCTCAGTTACCACCCCCTGCACTGTTTAAGAGGTTCCGTTTTTACACTTGTCACAAAAATACTGTGTTGCCACTTGAAGAAATTCTGTGTTGTTACTCTAAGAATGCAGCTACAGTACCTTGCACTCGTATAGTCACTTCACTGACTGGATGCTGTTAGCTGTAATACTAGTCTGCTATTAAGTTCAAATTAAAAGCTATGTAACATTCTCTATTCTCTATATCATAGAGATAGAAAATAACACTAGAGGTGACACTGCAATTTGCGACAGCACTGGAAAATGGCACATGGAGCTTCCCAACTAGCAGGGCTCCGCCCTACTGGTGACGCAACGCCTTCGGCTCAGCTACACACAGTAGGGCCAAGAGCTTGCTCAATCCCGCTACAGCGGGAACTCCACCCACTTTGTCTGGAACCAATCAACTGAGCATTTCCAACCGTCCTGGGTAGAGGCAAGTTCAAGGCAGTGACGTGGTTTAAGCAGAAACGTTCTATTTGGTTCTAAATGTTTGGTTTAAACTTGGGCACATCCCTCAACCGGTAGCAAGCCGAGGGAGGCGGGTTAACCAGGCCATGGAAACAAAGTTCTTCCTGTATGGAAATGATAATCGTTATAGTCCTGGTCAGACCAGAATCGCGGTAGTGATCTGAAGTCTATGAAAATCAGGCAACTTCCCAACTTCCGTAGGTAGGCACCTTCAGTCAATGCAAGTCAATGGACAACACGCCCACCCCTGTCAAAGAATTAACTAAAACTGTGTGAATATGAAGTAACACATTAATCAAAGACCAGATTTTCAAATGTCAGGCTAAATATCTACTTAAATCATATGAGTCGATAAAATACATTTAAAATCAAATTACATATTTTATGAACATTAGCAACACACTTCAACTATTGCCCTTGTATAGTGTGTTGATGGACATTTTCACATGATTAAGCCATTTTTGACAGAGGTGAGCCTCCTCTGTTAATTTCCATTTCTCTGGTCTACCTACAGATAATGGCTGCTACAGAAAAAAGGGGGCGGGGTCACCTCTAGTGTTATTTTCTACCTCTATGCTCTATATACATGGGTTCTCAATTTTTGCTTTCTCCTGACTGTGTGACCATAGCTGCGCACAACTCAACCATTGATTGTTGGAAACCGCTGTCAGTCAAAAAATTAGCTCACCTGGTTGGCTGCCAGTGTCTTGCCACTCTATACAATATCATGTTTACAAAAAAAAAAAAAAACATCTATAATAATCTCAAACAGTATTCTGGGACATTGAATATTTATGCTTAATGTCTTCACCTTCACCTTAAGCACCCCCTTGAAATTCTTGTTCATCCTCAGCATGATCTCCACCTGTGGATGACATTGTCAACTGTCACACATGTTCCACATGCAGTAGGCCTACATACAAAGTAGTTATACAGATCATCGCAGAAAACCATTGGACTCGAACAGTCATACAAGGTGAAACTTCAAAGGCTTGAACTGTTATACATTATACACTACACATCACAGATACGCATACACGTACAGAACATACTTATAGGACTATTGCAGCCTTAACAAATGTTGCTGTGTTTTTGGAATAGGAAATTAAGTTCTTACCAGCCTCGTGTAAAGGAACTTGATGTTCCACTGTTTGGGGGCCTGTTAACAACAATAATTAGGCAAAAAATCAATCCCACCCAAATTCAAAGTCCTGCCTTTATCAACTAAGTGTGTAGTGTAACAGTGTGTAATTAGGCCTATTTGGGCTTACTTGCCACTTCCAACACTTCCCATTGTGCTTCTCAAAATGTTGAATGTCTTAGCAATGTGTTTATCCGTAACTGTTTTTATTTGACCCTGCCCTGGACTGCATCATGCTACAAGTGACTGTGCCGGATATCAGTGACAGTCTAGGAGCTGAGCAGAAAAGTTCTTTCATATCGGCACCATTGCATTATTGCTCTGTTCACATCTGGTCTTTGCAATACCTGATTGAAAATACTTAGATTAACCCCTTAGCACAGCACTATGGCTCTCTGTAATGTTATAGCAATGTTGTTGTGATGTAGTTAAGCATTTTCAGCAAGTGAATAGGGTCGCCGGCGACCCCAGCTGCAGTAAGAGGCTACCCTCTATCCTAAATAGTGACAACGTTTAAAGTGTTGAATAATTGTGTCAATGAAAAAGATACTCATTGGAAGATACTGGAAGATATTCATATATACATACCAGGATTCTGTCTGATTGCCTGCTTCTTATTGTACCCCAATGTCCCAAGAACCCCAACTAGCACTCCAATTAAAATTCCAACCACAATTCCAATTCCAATTCCGATTCCAATTCCATTTTGAAGATCACGTTCAGATAATGGAACATCAAGGGTCTTCCCTGTATTTGGAAAAATGAGTTTCACTGCATCTTCCCCCATGCATAATTAAGATAAAACACAATACATAATCACACATAATTTAGCACAAGCAACACACAATTCAACAATCACCTGTTGCGTTGAACATGTCCGTCTCAGAGATGTTGGTGCTCTTCCAGCTCACAGGGTTGCTGAGGTTACAGGTGTAGGTGACATCCTGTGCATTGGTCTTCTGCACCCTCCAGACAGGTCCAGAGGCATTGCAGCCCTTACTGTCAGTCCAGCTGTAGTTGCTAACAGATGGCTTGCCACTGCCAGCCCCCACACAAGTCAGTGTGCAACCGCAGGGACTGCAGTCAATCCTGATTTCAGGTTTGTTAACAGAATCTGCAATAATATCAACGACAAAAAGTAATGAATTAGCAATAGCAGTAATTTAGGCTACTGATCGATGAAGCAAAAGTAATCTGTGCTTGCATTATTAACTGATTTAGAAGGATAATCTTGTCAGAGAATGATGCAGAAGCTATGATAAAACACATAATGTAAATTTGTAATTACCCAGCACAATAAGTTGTACAGTGGATGCTAATATTTCATTTTCATTGATTTTAAGAGTATATACATCATCAAATGAAGAATTCAGCCGTGAGATTGTGAGAGACCATGTCGAGGTATCAAGTTTGTACATTGATTTGAAGGGTCCATAATACTCCAACTCTCCATTACTCCATTCTGCTATTTTATCTTTATCCTTTTGCCACACCACATCTGTGACTTCATTTTGTGGTTCACCAGGGAGCACAATGGATGCACCCTTTAAGCCATATGTTATCGGTTTATCACCTACAACAAGCACACACAAAACATTCCACATGTGAATATCAAATAAAGACATAACCACGTCACATGTGTACACAGGAATTTCGCATTGATCAAAACACATTTGTGTCAGAATTCCGAGAATGTGGATGTGTGGCCTAGGTTGACTCAGAGAGAGGCATACACCTTCTAATATATAAGTTGTGTAGCCTGCATTTACAGTGACTACAAGTGGTCCATGTAAAGCTTATTTAGGATGTCAGCTGCCTAAAAAAGGCAAAGTGCAGTAGCTGATGTATTTATCACAATTGAGTTTAGACTGAAAATGGTCTTCCTTTATCTTGTGACAAAACCTGTGGTCCAAATAGAGATATAGACACCTGTGTCCCAATATAGAAATATTGTTTTGTCAAATTTGCAGTAGCTACAATATCCAACCTAATACCAAGGCTTTCAACACATTTTTCTGAGTTTCAATGATTTGTTAAAAGACGTAGGCAAGTGTTAACAACAACTGTCTGAACCAATCAATCATCTCACCTGACACAAAGGAACACAGCAGTAGCAACAGCAGCAGAGTAGCACCGTTTTTCATGCTCCTCTTACACTATGCCTGAGGAACAACACAACATGTGTTCCGGTTACACAATAACAGAAATATTACATTACATACATTACATTGCACTTAGCTGACGCTTTCCTTTCATTCAAAGCGACTTACTATTATTTTTCAGGGTATCGGTTACAGTCCCTGGAGCAATGTGGGGTTAGATGCCTTGCTCAAGGGCACTTCAGCCATGGATGGAGATGTAGGGAGAGGTCAAGGTTCAAACCAGCAACCCCCAGATTGAAAGACCAACTCTCTAACCACTAGGCCACGGCTGCTACAACACGATTAAATACAGTTGTTTCACACCAAGAATTCTAACCCTATCCCAGTGGCTTTCAAAGTGGGGCTGGGGACCCATGTGGGGCCACGAGGGGTTGTTAGGGTGGCCGTGGCAAATTAGAGATTAGAACACTCACATTTGTTTAGATGAAGACACATTCAAATGCCAATGATTTGTCAATTCTTGCTTTCCACGATCACTAGTACAGTATACTTCTCAGCATGTACTGTAAGTGCCTGTTCTAATTGGATTGATCCAATTAGAGGTGAAGGGTGGTGTGCAGAAAGAACGGCCTTTTTGCACGGTGCACTTTCCATATTAGGGGGGCCTTGCCATGGTTAAGATTGGCAAGCCCTGCCCTAGACCGTGGAAATCGTATAAACATATAATTTCCTGCTTCCTACTACATGAGAAACACCATTGCCTACAATGATATGGCTATCTCATCACTGTTGATGCCTTTAAGTAATCTATAGCCAGAAATGAAACATAATGCTACACTGTAAAATGTGGAACAGGCTGGGGTTATTTCTACTGGGCTACAGCCACGGATGGTAAGAGAAGGCAATATGATTGAAGATATGTTATTTTCTTTTACAGTGGTTTGTACACTTTTAGACAGAGAACAAAGCCTACACTGTCACAGCTGTGGAAACAAAACAAAATAGTGTACACTCACCGCAGAAACTGGAGAATATCCGTCGATGACAAGTCACAGTGTATGATTTTTCATACAGTTGCTTCATTAAATCCAATGAGGTTAATTGATCATTGTTACATTAACATGAAACAATGTAACTATGTAAGATGACTACTGACACATTTGCAATGTGTGACGAATGAATATGCGCATCTGCCACCTACGGATGTGCTTTGTTATGTGTTCACAGAAGCATTTATGATAGTAGAGCCTGCCTGACTGGTTCTCATTGACACCAAACATGCCATACGTGAACCATGCCCTACAATAATTGCTTATGACAATGCATGCTTTTTCAAACAGGTCTGAATGTTTACAGGCAATGTGATATGATACAGTAGCATTTAGTTGTTTTTGCTTGGCAGTAAGCTATACAGTCCAGCATCATTAATCTCAAATGGCTATTTCCTGAAACCATAGTTGCTAACTATGTTCCCATTGACAACTAACCAAGTTGCTAACTGGCTAACAACTACACTTTCAAGAGACGCACCCCTGGTATGCAGTTGCTCAAGTCATCCTTGTTAGAGGCAAAATATGGACAAAACTGCTGAAATTTCCTGAGACAAATGCAAACGATAAAACTTATTCAGGATTTGGTCAGCACATGGGCCATGTTTACCAAACTAAATTAAACAAAAATAAACTGCTCCAACCTGAATGAGACACAAATAAACTGCTCCAAACTAAATGAAAATCGAGTGACTTCACTGTGTATGCTGTATACAAAAAATGCAGACATGGAAGCTGAGATCCATGCATACCTGTTTGCGGAGAATCTGAAAGGGGGACAAATAGGTCCCTTGTCCCGGGCCCAGGGAGAGAGTTGGCCCAGAATTGAGTCACCATTACTGTACATTGTATGTATTGGGTGAGGAGGGGGGCCTTTAAATGACTTTGTCCTGGGCCCAGCCAAAGCTGTCAGCGGCCCTACCCATTTGCCAGCCCATGCCTTAATGGCTCATTGCACACAGACGACATGTCTCTGTTTATCGTCTGGAAATCAGATGTTTTGCTCTTTGTTGTAGATGATAGGACTGCCCCTGTCACCCACACACTCTGACACCCCAATATATTTATTTAAAAATTAAAACAAAGCTTTAATTGCAGTTTATATACATCAGTAGTTTGTGAACCCATTATTTTCGCTCATAAGTTGAACGCATAATTAAGACATATACATACCTGGTAGTTTCACAGTTTCTGACCGTGATGACAGTTTTCTTCTGATACTAATGTGATGGACAACTGTTTCTATTTCATATATCTGTTCATGCTCATTTTAATATTTGTATTTCCTGTATTTGAATGTAAGAACATTATCATTCTTCATTGGGGTTGAATACAATTTTTGCAATAGTTAGGCCAACATAATTATTTGTAGGCCTACAAGATAGACATTTGATATGAATCGAGACTCCTCATGCATTCTGCTCTTTAATATCAGGGAGAGAGCACAATTTTTTCTAATTAACAAAATTTGTAGCCATAGACTGTTCAGTTTGTTTGTCAACTGTTTGTACTGTGAGCGGAGCAATTGCATCTCACAACACATTATGTCAACTGTTAGGATATTAAAGAGAAAAGGATCAGAGATCTTACCCAAAGGCTCTGCAGTGCCTTGGGGAACTATAGGCATATCTGTAGGATCAAGAGACACAAAATAACAGGATGAGGAGTTTAAGAATGTTATTCATTTTGGTTGTGTGGACATAACATCATATTATGTTAACATTATCATTGCATGGAAATTAAAGCCAATTGTTGTACTGTAAAAGAATATTTAGCCTATCAATTATGAAACATCCCAATAGCCCCTACTTCATAATACATATTGCTATAGTATTTAAACTTACTATAAACTTACTAAAATAGGCCAACATAATTACTACTACTACCATTCCACACACACACACTCACATGACAGAACCAGTTAAACTACTCTGAAATATTTTGGTTACATAACTCCCTACTTTGTGTTCATTCATATTATCCTACCACCTCTGTATGGTAATTTTGAAAAAAGTCAGGATAGTACAGGAAGGTGTTAAATCCTGCTTGGCATTGCTGCCTGTCGCACCTCCTCCGGTGCCCATGGGTCAGCTGCAGGGTCATCAGTCAGGAACCACCATTCACCAACATTTCGCTCTTTTAATCCTGAAACGTCTCGTGGTGGCGAGGCAGTGACAGGGACGTCTCCCTGTAACCCTCTACAGCTGATAGATGTTCTGTGGTTTTTGCCCTGGCTTTTGGTCCCTCTTGTCTCATCTGCTGTTGCAGTGCAAAGTCAAAACTATAAAAACATCCTCCGGCTTTACATTGACAATGGAAAACGCTACTTTCTGTGCTTTCTCAATGATTTTCCATCAACTATCAAGTTGTCTGCTGCCCAAACAGACAACAAATACCCATACAACATACAAGCTCCCTAACTATGAATTATTTGATAAAAAAAACAGGCCATTTCGACCTAACACAAAGACTTGCTGCCCCCCACCCGTAGCCTTACCTGCTGGTCTGATGTACAGTATTATATAACCTTCTCCTGACCTCACATAGCCTGACCTACTTTTCCCTTTTCCCTCCTTGTACAAAACACAACTGACCAGTCTGTGGGGGAGTTGATATATTTTTTGACTATTTATATCACCAACAGAGCAACAATAAATATATGAGGCATGAATATGTGCAAAAGTTTTGTTTTTTCTACTGATTTTGTAGACATTTAAGTGGCTGGGGTCAAATTGACCCCAAGGATCACTTATGTAACCAGAATCTGAGGGTAACAGGAGGGTTAAATCTTATGTTTGTCTAGGTCGATGTCAAAACTTTTTGCAGTACCATTACTGTATGTGCTGCAGCAATCCATGTTTTTGACAGAAGGTGGCATCACAATACCACAGTCTTGTCAGTGGTCTTTTCCCTATTCTACCCCTGTGCCAAATCTACACAGCAAATTCTGCAGTGTTCATTCAACACTTTGAGGGTTGATTTGACCTTATTTGGACATAAATTAACACTTTAAGTGTTGAACCAACAACGCAAAATTTACTGTGTATGCAATATGCATGTACTGCATATAGCCCAAGTGCCTCAGCTTTGAGTGGGACTTCCTCTTGCCATTAAAGTCATTGATTTGTAATTACACACCAATATCAATAAACGAGTGGCAATTCAAGACTTTGTGTGTGCATTACCTATTCAGTAATATTTAATGAGTGATTTTCTCTTTTAACACAAGGTGGCCCTAGTAAACCAAATATCCTACATAATTTCCTCACCCCACCACTAGTTCTCCAGCTGTCAGTCTAGCCACAACAACTTTTGGGGGACTGTTTTTCATTCACCATCCCAATTGTAAATGAGAAAATAACATTAGAATTAGAGCAGAGTAGAGTAGAGTAATGATTTATTGATCCCAGGGGGAAATTAAGGTGTCAAGTCGCATACACACATACATAAATGAAGACATTGCCCACGAGATATTACACATACTTACACATAAAATAACCATAGGCCCTATATAGCTCACTGTTACATATATTTAGCCAAGGCACATCTCTCTCTCTTTCTCTCTCTCTCTCTCTCTCTCTCTCTCTCTCTCTCTCTCTCGCTCACACACACGCGCACACACACACACACACACACACACACACACACACACACACACACACACACACACACATACACACACACACACACACACACACCAAAGATAAAGTGTAAAGTATAAAGTGTCCACAGTGTTCACATGTGCCTTAGCTAAGTGGCACATACTGTAGAAGCCAAGACAAAGTGGCCATAAAGTGTCCAGGAGTGTCCATAGTCTCTCTGCCTAGTACAATGTCCATTATATTCCTTGGAAAAAGAGATGAGATGGGGGGGGTCACACAAGTAGCCCCCCTGTCTCACCACACACACACATACATACACACACACACACACACACACACACACACACACACACACACACACACTCACACACACACATTCACACACACACACACACACACACACACACACACACACACACACACACACACACACACACACACACACACACACACACACACACACACACACACACACACACACACACACACACACACACACACACACACACACCAAAAATAAAGTGTACATAGTGTCACCTGTGCTGGGTGGCCAAAAACAAAGTGTCCAGGAGTATCAGTAGTCCAGGGGGTTACACAAGTCGCCAACTGTGTCTCTACACACACACACACACACACACACACACACACACACACACACACACACACACACACACACACACACACACACACACACACACACACACACACACACACACACACACACACACACACACACACACACACACACACAAGCAGCTGTGCATTGTCCAGTGACTGCACTGTCCAGTGAAGAGGAGTCGAAGGGTAAAGGGTAAAGGGTTAAGAGTCCAGGTAAATAAAGTGTGCAGGAGTGGGATTTGTTATGCAGTCCAGTCCCCTATGACAATCTCTCTTTGTGTGTCCTTCTGTGCAATGTTGAATAGCTGGATGGACCTGGGTACAAACGCAGCCTGTCTGTCTTGCCGGAGATGGCGCGCAGTCTGTAGCTGAACAGGCTTCTCTGGTTGTCGAAGACTGGGTACAGGGGGTGCTTGTAGTTGTCCAAAATAGAGTCCAATCTGCTAAGTGTCCTCTTGTCAGCAGTGGTTGTGAGGGCGTCCAGTTCTGTGCCGACAACAGATCCTGCTTTCCTCACCAGCCTGTCAAGCCGTCCAGCATCTCTCTTCCTAATGCTGCCACCCCAGCATGCCACAGCATAGGAGAGCACACTGGCCATGGCAGACTGGTAGAACATCTGCAGGAGTCTGTTGCAGACATTGAAAGACCTCAGCTTTCTCAGAAAGTAGAGTCTGCTCTGTCCTTTCTTGTACAGTGCATGTGAGTTTGCAGACCAGTCCAGTTTAGAGTCCAGGTGAACACCCAGGTACTTGTATGTGGAGACTGTCTCCACTGTCTCCCCCTCGATGGAGACAGGCACCAGGGGTGGGGTGGTTCGCCTGAAGTCGATCACCATTTCTTTGGTTTTGGTGGTGTTCAGCCGCAGCTGGTTGGTTCTGCACCATTTGACAAAGTTCTCCACCAGCCCCCTGTACTCCCCCTCCTGCCCATCTTTGATGCATCCAACAATGGCTGTGTCATCCGAGAACTTTTGCATGTGGCAGGTCTTTGTGTTGTAGTTGAAGTCAGTGGTTTATAGGGTGAACAGCACGGGGGAAAGCACCGAAAGCAATTGGGTTTTTGCAAGATATTGAATTAATGTTCTGCCGCCCGTGACATCATCATGAGGTCACAAGCAGGCAAGTGAGCAAGGGAGGATGGAAGTCTGCAGATTGGAATCGACCTGAAGTACCGTATGGTAGTAACATCATCATCATCATTTCCTTCCAACGGGCCTCGGTATGGGTTTGTCTCATAGGCGTTTCCACAGAATGCTTGCTCTGTTGCTCATGCATTAATGAAGTCACCATTTTGGTTTACAGCATGACTGTCTGTACTTTTCATGTACAAACATCAGTTTGTGTCAGAGTGAGTCTTTTCTGCCACGGAATATATTGAAACATTGTTACAAAAGAGTGTGTGTGTGTGTGTGTGTGTGTGTGTGTGTGTGTGTGTGTGTGTGTGTGTGTGTGTGTGTGTGTGTGTGTGTGTGTGTGTGTGTGTGTGTGTGTGTGTGTGTGTGTGTGTGTGTGTGTGTGTGTTATGTTTTCTTGTTTTTTTTTCACAGCAAGCACACATGTCCTTATACATATTCTCAGTTCTAAAAAGGTTATTAGTCCAGAGTGAGATGTGTCCTCCTATCACAAGGTGGCGAGGGAATAACAATTAACTCATTGTGTAATCGTGGGCTCTCTCATGTCATTGGGCTTTTCCCTTCCACATTTATTTCCAGGGAATGCTTACTCATGTGCCCGCTATCACCCTCTGACCACGCAGACAGTCACAATTTTAGTCCACTGTGTTCAACTTCCTCTCTATGGCTGTCCTCTGCTAATGGTGTGCCGTTATGGAATCAACATCACTAGTTTTCATAGGCCTATGCACTTTAACATATCCAGCATATCCTTCGGAAATGTAAGCTATGTAAACACATTAATTATAATCATGCACTTCGTGAGCTTGAACATTTCAAATGTGTCGAGTTAAGTATTACTAAATAAACTGGACTAATTTCTGCTTTTGAATACGAATCAGTGCTACTGAGTTGTTTTCTCAGGAAGGAAAAGCAGATAATAGTGATGCTCAACCACCGTGCCTGTACATGTCAGCACTTCCTCTGTGTTGGGTAGCTTTGTCAGCATTCTCAAGACAAAAGAATGGCAAATATTGAACCTCTCACCCCCAACCCCAAACTTTAGATCAAACGTGGTTGTATGTTGCTCCTCAAACAAGATGAGTTTGATACCCCTGCCTTAGCTGACAGGCTTGCAATGCATGTTTTTGCCAAAAGGTGGCAGGACAATCCAACAGTTGTGTCAGTGGCCTGTGAGAAAAGAGACGTTCAACCAACTCTTTTCCTCATTCTAAACTGTGTCAAAGCAATGCAATATATAACTGTGTCTGGTTGGTCTGTGAGGGATGTCCTCTTGCCGTTAAGAAGTTGTTCTTAATTACACTTGACCAATGTCAGTAAATGTGGGGGAAATTCAATACTGTTTCTGTGTGGCGAAGTGAGTGTTTTTGTGTTTTACCACTAGGTGGCTAGAGTAAATGAATCTACATTATTTCCTGTCTCCACCACTAGATAAAATAGAAACACAATCATAGTTTTCTTACGATGGGCCCCGGTATGGGTTTGTCTCATAGGCGTTGCCTCAGAATACTTTGTCTGTAGCTCATGCATTAGTGAAGTCACCATTTTGATTTACAGCATGACTGTCTGTATTGTGTCCACATATAATGTCCTTGAACACATTTTCATGAGCAAAAATCAGTTGGTGTCCATAGTGAGTCTTGTTTTCTGCCTCAAACTATTTTGAAATAGTGTTACGTGTGTGTGTGTGTGTGTGTGTGTGTGTGTGTGTGTGTGTGTGTGTGTGTGTGTGTGTGTGTGTGTGTGTGTGTGTGTTATGTTTTGTTGTTTTTTTTTCACAGCAAGCACACATGTCCTTATACATATTCTCAGTTCTAACACGGTTGTTATTCCAGAGTGAGATGTGTCCTCCTCCTATCAGGGTGGCGAGGGAATAACAATGAACTCATTGTGTAATCGTGGGCTCTTCGACATTCTAATTTATTTCCAGGGAAACTGCTGCTTACTCATGTGCCCGCTATCACCCTCTGACCACACAGACAGTCACCATTTTAGTCCACTGTGTTCAACTTCCTCTCTATGGCTGTCCTCTGCTAATGGTGTGCCATTATGGCATGAACATCACTAGTTTTCATAGGC